>NW_009703059.1:17302-23705 GCF_000703405.1 Apaloderma vittatum | reverse complement strand
GCATTCCTGAGCTCTGAATACACAAGCTTTTAGGGGGGGGAAAAATCCCAATCCATAGGTATCCCTCTACGCTACTAACTTGGCTTCAAAATCTGAGCTGTGAAAAAAAGAATTATTGAAAAATGTAGCTGAGGAAAAAAAAGTTAAAAACCTTTCCAAACAGCTTTTTACATTGTGGTGGGTTGACCTTGGGTGGCTGCCAGGTGTGTTACCAACACCATTCTAGCTATAAATAAAAGGCACAGAACTATGAGTGCTGCTGTGGGAAAAGTTAACTCTGTTCCAGCCAGATGCAGTAAAAACATAAATAACATAAACTAACCTGAAGTTCAAACACAGCCCAGGTTGCATGCCAGGCTTACCCAAATATAAACTTTAAAAGCTATCTTTTTCTCTGTTCCCTTTCGTATTTTTTCACTTGTCCCTGTTACTTAAGCCTAAAGTTGATGCATTGTGCCAAGCTACTCAAACCTTTAATATAAAATGACTTACAGCAAACACCTCAGTGACATGATATGTTTCATTATTGCTGTGTTTATAGAAGTCTCCTATTTTGCAATCAAAAGCTTAAAAAGTAGTTGTAATCTACTGTGGTAATATGTCAGAAAGTGTTGTAGATAGAGGTCATTCAAAATCAGGGTTTGCTCTAAACTAGTACTTTTAAATACGTAAAGTTTTCCCATAGCAGTATTTTTAGGAGAAAGAGGGTTCTTCTTTGATATAATATGGTATAGCTGTGGGCTTCCGTACTTTAGTACATCATTTTCCACGCTTTAATCTCAATCCATGTTTTATTTAGCTGTCAGTAATGACAATCGAATGGAGATGGACATTAACGTAATAGGTCTAAATCAGTCCCCCCAAATCAAACTGCACATGAACATCAAGAGAGGTGGGGGCTAATGTAATCATAGTTCTCATCTTTCTTTGCAATGTTGTGGGAATGTTGATAGTACACTTAACAGTGGAACTCTTGGTTAGAAGTAAAACTGAAAAAGTAGAACAACGTTGTGCAACAATTAAGTCCCCTTAACAAACTGTTGAGTTTTGCAGAACATACAGGTGAGGCACTAAAAATAAGGTACAGAGTGAAGAACCTGTATCTACCTTCACCTCCTTTAACTTATTATTTAACTGTTGTTCTTTCATGGCAATGTGTGAGTAGTCATCATCTTTTAGTCATTTACGTTACTATTCAGTTGAAATAGTGATCTTTCTCAATGATGAGGAAGTTAAGAAAGTAAAGATAGAAGGAGAAATGAGATAAAATCAGCACCTTTATAAGCCTATCATTCTTGGCATCAGGTATGACTAGTACTCACCAAAGGAAAAGGTTAAACACCTGAATGAGTTTATATTTCAACATGTACTACTTGTCATTTTGTAAACATGCTACAGTTAACAAAAATCAACCTTTTATTTTCAAGTTTTTAGAAGTATATTTGGCTTCTGAGAAGACTACATCCTGCTGTGGGGGTACAGTAGAAAAAATAACAGCTCTTAGGATTTTTGGGAGCCACGTTCAGGTATTTGGCACTGACTGAGATGATCTGGTAGAATTATAGGATCACAGAATCATTTTCATTGGAAAAGACCTTTAAAATCATCAAGTCCAAACATTATCTAACTCTACTAGGAGAACTTCTAAACCATGTCCCTGAGCACAGTATCTAGATGGCTTCTAAACACATCCAAGGATGGTAATTCAAACCTGGGAAACCTGTTCTAGTCTTTGACAACTCTTTCAGTAAAGAATTTTCTTCTAATGTCCAATTTAAACCTTCCCTGGTGCAACTTGAGCCCATTTTCTTTTATCCTGTTGCTTGTTACATGGGAGAAGACGTCGATTCTCACTTCACTACAACCTCCTTTCAAGTAGTCGTAGAGAGCGATAAGGTCTCCCCTCAGCCTCCTTTTCTGCATGTTAAAAAATCCTAGTTCCCTCAGGTGCCCGTCATAAGGTTTCTTCTTGAGACCCTTCATTGAGATCAGCTTCACTTCCCTTCTTTGGACACACTCCAGCAACTCAATGTCTTTTTTTATACTGTGGCACTCAAAACTGAACACAGTATTCCAGATGTGACCTCATCAGTGCCGCATACAGGAGAGGGACAGTCACTGCCCTAGTCCTGCTGGCCACACTCTTCCTGATACAGGCCAGGATGCTGTTGGCCTTCTTGGCCACCTGGGCACACTGCTGGCTCTTGTTCAGGCAGCTGTTGATCAACGCCCCCAGGTCCTTTTCTGCAAGGCCTCAACCCATCGACCCAGCCTGTCTAGATCGTTTTGAAGAGCCTCAAGCAGATGAATACTCCCACCCAACAGTGTTGTCTTCAAACTTATCAAGGGTGTCCTCATCAAGATTATTGATGAAGATATTAAGCAGGAGTGGTTCCAACACCGACCACCACTTGTGAGCAGCCACGAACTGGATTTATCTGTGTTCACCACCACCTCAGTCTTACAATATTTCCATATTCAGTCTTTGGAATTGCTTTACATTTTGTTTTCTTTCAATGTTTCTCTATGCAATGGTAATTCTGTGTGTTCTGTATCAAGTTCCATCAGAGGTATCCTGATCTTGGACACAATCTTGGAAAACAAAAGCAAGAGTTCAAGAATTATGGGTGTGATAAAGAGCAGTTGCCTATAGCAATAAAACTACTATTTTCACATGCTAATAATTGTACCCACTCTCCAAATTCATTGTTCTATGAAAATAAATCATGTGTACATTTTTCTGTTTAGAAAAACGTACTACAGTCCAACAGTTTTCTCTTTCTTCCTCATGAATCTAAATTTGCATTGCTCTATATATTTTCAATTTTTCATATACTTTAGCCACTGTGAGAATTATCTGACTCAGAACAAGTGGCTGCTAATTAAGTTACTGCCATTTCCAAATTCAACGGACTTCCTACAACAGGGAGGCACAGCTGTGGTTTGTTTAGAGGCAGAAAATTTGAGTACCCTGTGTCAGTGAAGGAAAGCTTTTGCTCATATCTTTCTAACTAAAGAGGGAGTCGAATGCTTTATCATTCCTAAATGGGATAGGACAAGGCAGTACTAAGGAAGAGAGTAGTTAAATAAGCCTGTGGCGAATAAGAGCTCCACAGTGATAAATTCTATAATAATTTCCATCTAATGTAAACATGTGTGTTACAAGTCTGAATTTTATGAATAATGGCTTCATTTTGAAGTAATTAGAATTCTGTGCCTTTAACAGCAGTAAGTCTGGATAATCATATTTTAGAATGAAATGTCTGGGAAAAGACATTTCTGTTTCTGTGACAATTATGTTTATGATTAATGACAGAAAAGACAACATACAATATAAATAAAAACCAGCAAAAATTGACTGTATCCATCATAAACGACTTTACAAAACTACAGTAAATCTGTAATCACAGGTAAAAAGAATGCGATAATCTTGTTCTGTTTCATATCAGAATATCCTTGTCTCTTTTTCTTGTATTTGAGATACAAACCTTGCAGCTGCTTCATACTAGAATTTCAGCATGAAATACTAGTGATGATTAGGTGCAAAAGGAAGTTATATTGTGTAAGTCAATCAAAAGCTGTTTTGAGGGAGTGCTAGAGCATTATCTTGATGGTGTCAGTGGTGTCATTCAAACACATCTGCAGAGCAACATAACTAATTGTGTTTAACACAATTATCATTAAAGTCAATTATGTTTCCTCTGGTTTAATAAATATTGGAATGTATTAGCTAATACAAAAAATTCTTGCAAAGCAGGTGAAACTGATTTTGGAGTTAGCCTGAATTTGCTTTTAGATACCTCCACACTCCCAGTTCCAGGAGGAATTACTTCCTCATGTATTGCTTCATGTAAGCTGCTTCTGTACTAGAGCAGAAGCATGCCTCTGTGTCTGCACTAAAACAACTTCTACCATCTGGTGATTTTGGAGTATTGCAGTGGAAAGTCTCCTGAGCTGCACCATGAGGAGTCTGCTGGCAGGGCTCATAGCACTAGAGTCCTGCCAGAACTAACAAATCACATCAGACCAGGCATGAGTCAGAAAAAATATATATTTGTCAAAAAATCTATCCCATAGTAAAATGTAGACCATGTCCCAGGAATTGAATAGCAGTCAGGTTCTTGTGCACTGCTTTCTCCTCCTTCTGCAATGTCTACAGATAATTAAGGTGGAGGAAGACATCACTCTCTTATCCGTTGTTTATACCTATGCTGACAGTGTGAGGTATTTGCATACAAGAGTAGGTGCTGGTGTAAGCAGGAGTCTGTTCAGCTAACTTCATCAGGACAATTAAAGACAAGCTGACTTAGGGGATTGAAAATAGAAGAAACTGACATTCCCATCCATCAGAAGGTGAAAGTTTTAAAATTGAGGTTTTAAAATGTCTGAAGATGTTTTTTCAATCTTACTCCACAACAGATTTTTCAAAATAGAGGTTCTCAAAAGGATGTCTTTACTGAGTTGCTTTTCTACGTAAAGATTTCTCACAGTATTCCTCATCTTAACATATTGCACTGATTTTTTTTTTCTTTAACTGTTTGTTTAACTTTTCCTTCCTAATGTTATAGGCAGACTTTACAGGCAGATGCTGATTTCATGAAACAGGTGATATACTTGATTTCTTTTGCAGCAACAGGTTTGCTTTTTTGTTTGCTGAGAACTTTATTGAAAGATACTGTCTATATGTCCTTGCATTTTGCACTTGTTCTTAATATCTTCATAAATCTATCTTACTACTTGAGCATTGCTCTGCTAGACCTGTTAGTCAGTTTATCAATCTAAATATCTCAAGGAGGAGAAAACCCAAGACTTCCAACAAAAAAGGAGAAGTTCTGTGGAAATGTGAAAACTATCTTGTAAGTTTTTCTTAACAGCTTCCAAGTACATATAAGCATTTGGGAACACATCAATTTCATTATACAGTGCCTAAGAACAAAGAATGAGGTTAAACTTTTTAAGTCCTCTCCTCTCCTGTGGAATTTATTAACAATATTTTCTTCAGATTTTTGGCAGTCAGCATCAATCCAGAAGCCTGGGCTGTATAGAGCTTTCCTCTGAGATCCCTTGGATATCTTTTTTGTAATAGGTCTAGTCCTTTACTGTTTAAAGCCCTCCCTTTCCCTGAGGTTCCTTCCAACCAGCATATTCTTTGATTCACCAGCCCCTTGCAAAAAGCTCAGTTTCTTGGTCTAGTGGAGAATGTACCTGCCCATGGCTGGGGGGTTGGAACTAGATGATCTTTAAGGTCCCTTCCAGACCTGACAATTCTACGATTCTGTGATTCTATGATTTTTGTGCCCTCCCGCTGACATCCGAGCATGAGGCATTGCACACTGTGGCAATACACCTGCTGGGTAGTCGTCAGGCCACTCACACAGCAGCGATAGCAGTTACGTTTATCCTGCAGCTTTGAAATCATGCTGTAAACTAATACAGGACTCATTCTTTTTGTATTCTTCAGGTCTCCTAGCTGCAATTTTTTATGAAAGTTGTGGAAAAGTGGTATCTTTGATTTCTAAGTCTCTTTGCAAACGCTGCCATGGTTAGTCAGCTTGTGAAGTGTGGAATTGGCAGGCAACAGAAGGACATATGAACTATGGGGAAAAAGAAGTAGTATGCACATGGGATTAAATCCTTTTTTACAGTGATAATTTCCAGCAATGTTGGGAGTGGCTCCAATTCCATCTGAGCCTTTTGTTTTCAAAAAAACAGCTAAGGACATTGATTGCAGGAATGAAAAAGGTAAGTTCATGTAGGCAATCAGAAAAAGCCTGCCGTTCAGTAAGAGTTTCTGCATTCTGAAGATGTTCAGTAAATGATGAACAGCCTTAAGTGCCTACACTGTAACTGGGCACAGTAATAAGAAATAACTATGCATGAACATTTTTTGATTATTTTCTCTGTAAGAGTCCTGACTTGTTCTGTTTGTCAGTCATAACACCTTTTGTAGCAACTATCATTCTAAGATCTCTGTACTCAGCTAGCTGGGAATATATTCTTTGCCTGTGTGTTTTCCCTTCAATCTTATATTGAAAAACACCCGTACCTTCCATGAGTACTCACATTCTGTGGCGCAAGAATGAATACAGGTTTCTGCTGTCTGCCTTGAAACTATTCCCCTTTGCACACGCCACAGAGATGCAGAAAAAGTGTTGATTTTACTTTGCAACAGCACTGCCCCACTGTGTTTCAATTAAGCTTATCATCAATAAAATAAAGAAATGAAAGTGTGGTGTTTAATGAGGCCATGTCTAAGAAACCAAACACTGAACTTGCTTAAAGAAAATCTGTAAAGGCAAATAGTACTCCTAGCTTTAATTTGTATACTTATATATTTAAATAAACGGCTTTTCTTCAAACCCAGGTATTCTGGCTGACATAAAAGGTGGGGGGGGGGGGGGGG
>NW_009703059.1:0-17232 GCF_000703405.1 Apaloderma vittatum | reverse complement strand
CTGTCAGAGAAAAAGTAAAGCTACATGGCCGTAGGCATCACCTGCTGGAAACCTATGTGAGACACTAATGAATTCTGCACATGGTATCTTTACTAACAGGAATATCTGTCAACAGTTTCTGCTTCTATTTCACACACAGAGAATGTTGCAACTCGTTTATACAATATCCTACTGAGTCTAATTAATTTTTTCCCATTTAAATGTTTTAATGATTACTGAGCTTGTTCTAAAGATGTACTACACTTAAATAGTGATTCTGTGCTCATTTTGATTGCTTAAACAGTATCTTCAAAACAGAGGGTAAGTTTTGCATTGATGGCACAGATTTAGATCTAGATAAAGTCTTATCTTTAGATGAATAGGATTGTACATTGGACTCATCGTCGTAGAAGGGAGAAATAATGAGTGTAAACCTGTGCTTACACGCACATCCTTTAACTACTGCTCTTTCTTTATAATTACCTTCAATGGAATTCTAGATAAGTACAGATATAACCACTGGAATATCATCTTTTATGTGAAGATCTCACAGTGCAAGTTGTAATTACTGCCAGATCAGTTTTATGAAGGTTTGCTAGGTTTTTGGGTTTCTTGCACAGTCATTGTGTTTGAACTTTTATTTGTTTTCTGGTGATGACCTGCATGTGACCAACAGTTGACCTCAGAAAGTAGCTCCCAGAACAGAAGGGAAGAAAATGGTAAAACAAAAGAGGGCAAAATCCTGTGAAAAGGGAATAGTAACTGTGAACTTTTAGCAGATCAATATTGCTATGTGGTATTCTATTAACACAAGAAATCCTTCTGATAAGAATCTCAGAACAAACATTATCTTAATAAATCTATTATCTTTGAAATTAAGATTGCAGTAACAGTGAGGGGAAAACATCGAGTCTGAAAATCACACCATCAAGAGAAGAAAGTAATCTCGCAGCCTACACAGAGTTTAAATTTTCACAGTTCAGTTCTGGCCCAATGCCTACATGCAATTCTGCTTCACTTCTGATTTTCACTTTAAAATCTCTAGCTTGCTGTCATGTAAAAATAGGACAAAAATTCCTTACTACAGTCATATGCATACTATATATTTTAATACTTTGGAGATATTTTTTCCTTGGGGCACATCATCAAAAGACTTTCACACTAATGTTATTTAATAAAGAGAGACTATAATTTTGTTTTTAAAAAAATATAAAAGTGACCTTATGGAAATGACTGAGTATATGGTCCTTTAAAAGAATATTTGCTATACAGCCAAATATGTTATTCTTTACATCCATAACTTCAGGACTTAGGGCTGTGGTTCTCTGTGCAATTTCTCCAGAGTTCTTCCTCTTTCCATTCATAAATGAAAAAAAGTTTCATAGACACAGCTCCAGTCGTCATGAGTAAAGTATTTTTTATTTTTTTTTGGTGAACAAATAATGAACGAGAATCAAATTTTCAAGGAAAAAGTCCCAAGCAGCCTCCTTTGATGGAGCTAAAACTGTGATTTTTTGAGTACAATTCTGTTTAGTATTCAATGCAGTCTGGAAAGTATATGTAAGGAATTAGAAAAGCCCGATAGTCTAGAAATGCAGTGAGAACATATAAACGGGACATTGTGATAAGTGTAGTGTGAAAAACATTCCCAAATAAATGTAAACATTTCAGATGTTGTCTTTTGTAGAATTTTATGTATAGCATAAGAAGAAATCTTTTCAGAATGTATGATGATGTTCAGATGAATTGCATTACTATAAAATATGAGCTTGTGAGGTGCTATGAAAATTATAGCTGAATTCTATCTTCAGATACATGGCTTTTGTCAAAATCTAGGAGATCTGTATACGTATATTACCAAGTACAAGATTGACATTATTTTTTAAAAACTTCATGTCTCTTCATGTTTGTCTCTACATGCATCTGACTGTGCCTTACATATTATATTTTATGTCTGTATATATGGCTATATCCTGTCTATTTCTGGTTCTCTGTATCCACAAATTCACATAAATTTACTTTTGTAAGCATTCATGCCCTTTGTGGACTGCCTAACATAATTTAATTGTACTATCATTTACTATCATTTAATCTCAAACCTACCAATTTCAAAGCTGTTAAGACATTTCTTACTTTGGTTTGTCAGTGAAAATTATACCTTTTGCCTTCATGTTATGTTTCCCAGTAAACATTTTCATGCAGCCCCAAATGCTCTCTCTTTTGGATTTGGAAGATACTTTCCTTACACAGACAGAAACTTCACCACAATTCTCCCTTTTTCAGGTTTTCCTGTTTCTAAAGAAATTAAATACAATACTCAGGTGCATCAAGTGAGACCATAGTTTATTCCTGTGATCAGCCCTGTATCTTTTCTATTTATATCTATGGAGCTGTTTATTTATTTACTTTATCTAAATGCAATTTCCTGTCTTCAGTTGTGAGAACACAAGCAGTTTATGGTGAGATAGGTAACCTGAGGACTATAGCACTCTTCAGCATCTGCTGAAGTGTGCATTTTTCCCATACAACTTTATTCAGAGTTTTCTGAAGAATCCTTTACATGCAATAAGTCAGTTTTTAGGCTGTCCTGAGGTATCTCCCTCATGTAGTCAGACGTGAAAACTTTTAAGGTGCGGAGGTTCTTTTTGATGAATATTTTTTCATCTGTGACAAGAACCTGGTCCAGTTCAGCTCTTCGACTCTTGAGTGTTGCTTTCTAGATAGGCCTTTAAAAGCGATAACTAGTTTCACAGCTGTTCAAACTGTATGAGTATGTTCATATACTGATGGCCACTTCCAAGCCATAGCTTGGACAAGGCCATGTTGACTTGAAGGAGGAGAGCCTGAAGAGTGAGCAGTCTCTATGTTAGAAAATGATGCATAACCTGTTTCCTTTGTTAATATAAATGTAGCCTCTGATACTATTGCAATACTAATAATAATTATGTAGGCTTAATAGCCAATAATTTTTATTTCTGTCTGTCTGAATGCATCACAGTAACCTGTGTATCCTGTAACTTTCAAATTCAAAAGAACAAGAAGTTGAAAGGACCCCTGAGAACACTATCAATTTGAAGAAAAATGAGAATATTAGCATGGCAATTCTGAAATGACTTGTAGATTGAACAATTAGTTCATAATCTATATTTGAACATTAGTTCATTATCTACCCTTGCAACAATAGGTCATTCTCAGTTCTGCTGAACTTCCTACAGTAACAGGGGAGGGAAGACTTGGAGCGAAGAGGGATGGAGGCTGCAGAACCACACAGAATTCATAATAGAAAGAATTATGACTGTGACTTAGGGAAAAGGAGAAAGGTACAAATGTCAAGAGTGAATGGAAAGTGTAAATGGAAAGTGAGAATTATGATCTTAGCATATGCCATTAATGGCTGACTTATAGCTAAATGATCGTGATTTGTCTGAGTTAAGTGCCAAGTCCTTCTTAGACAGTATTTGAGAGCCAAGTATTTGATTGCTTCATGTAAGTATACAGAAAAATAATTCTATGTATATTTCAAGATTATTTATTTTCACAGGTGTTGCTTCTGCCAAATAGACCCTTAGTACCTCATACCAGTGGTGCAGGCTTTTGAGAGAACAAAAATCTGGTATATGTAAAAAAAAACCCAGCTCTCACAAAAATGTGCCACTGGGTTACACTGACATAACTAACTTAGACTATATGACATGACACACATCTGAATCACCTTCCAAGTCACTGGGAAGCTCTCCATACCAGAAGCCACTCATCCACTCAGAAAGCCACATGGCGTCTCACGAACTAAAAAAATATCCTTTGTCTTTAATGCTTTTATAATCAGGGTTTGAAGCCTTGATAAGTGGTTGCTTAGGAAGCAAGGGACCTGCTGTGATCCTAGATCAAACTATGTTGACTTTGCACTGAGTGACTTCAAGAAAAAGAAACTCATAACAGAAAGTTCTTCTGAACCTACCTAGAGGTGTGGAAAGCTGCCCACTGTCATGCTAGCACCATGCTCAGGGTAGCTGGAGTGTGCTGTCTGTGGAAAATTGCTGCTGTGCCTGAGACTCTGTTTGCAGATTTGTTTCCTTCATGGAAAATAAGGCTAGGCCTGAAGCAGCTCCAGGGTACCCTGTGAGAGATTGTCATGATGAATCTCCTGTTGTAAAACTACCACTGCTCATATGGTACTCTATGTCTGTAAGAAAGTCACAAGAGCAGTTTTAAAGACGGTTAATTTGCTTTCTCCATGAAAAATACCATATGGATTGATAGTTCTCTATTAATAGAAATTTGCTTTAATTGGTTAATTCTCACAAAGTTCAATGACTGCCAGTTGCACAAAGTGAAAAAAACCTGTGTGTTTTCTTGTTTCAATTATTTGTGAAAACTCTTTGGTTTTAGCTGTGTGACTTTCTAAGATGGTTCTTGCTTACCAATTCATTCTTTACCTCAGCTGCTCCGAGTAATGTTCCCCATACCCAAAACAATTCAATGAAATTTTTGCCTTTCCACAAGATTATATTGGCTTTCTCCCAGCCCTTTTTTTAATCTCCTTTCAGTTTTCTGTCCTCAAATGTTCCATGCTTCCTTTCAGACTTTCATCTTCATGTTCTTATTTTTCCCACAACTGTCTACAGTCCATTACACATGATCAATCTACGTGAGTCCACTTCTCTCTCCCCAGCACCTCCCACGACAGCCACGTTTTCTGTAGCCTCATTCCATTTTTATTAGTTTCTTGGCTGTTCTCTCAGGTTCCCTTCTTTCCCCAACACCATCAATTCCAGACCTTCCCCTTACCCTCCATACTCTGTGATTAAAAACAATGTACTGTTATACAGGAAGGAAGACAAAGAAAAACACACACACGAACAAATTCAGTCACAACAGAAGCCATAGGCAAGCTAAAAAAGTGGAAATATTTCTGTTGGGCAAACTATTTGCTATACAAAGACATTTGATTAAGATATTTTTTTAAAAAATATATTAAGAAAATAATAGTTAAAATAATCATTGCATCTCTACGCTCTCTAACCAGTGAGCTGAAGGACGAGATTACTGCTAACATCTAAGGGTCTTTCAGTGTTCTCAGTACCCAGAACACTCGTTGGTTTTAATGAAAGTCCCTTTTCCTCAACTGTGCAATCGAATAGATAAAATATTGTGATATGTACCATCCTGCTTTTAATGCTGATATTCACGTTTCCCCGTTCAGCAAAATGCTTTCTCTTACCAACTTCCTGGGACTTGGGTAGATACTGCAGCTGCTCAATCCCTTGAAAAATGGTATTTTAAACTGGCAGAGGAATTAATGAGTATTCATAACCATTCTCCTACAGCCCAGCTTGGATATCATGAGACAGCTACTTGCTGTCTTTTCTTGTAAAATAGAAGGTCATTAGTTACTGAAACCTCTTGCACACACAAAGGGTATTTTTTCTAAATGAATTTAAATGTAAATTGTTACAGAGTAAATTGTTTCCCTGACTTACTTTTTCAGCTCAGGACTGGAATATTCAAAAGTTGTAATAAAAGCAAAATATTGTTTCCAAGTACTCATAGTGACATGTTATTAAAATGAAGCATGCATGTATATTCATGAAGAAAATAAGAAAAGCTATTCCTAATCAGAAAAAAAGTCTGAGACAATTTTCTGCCATTTCAGAGAATTCTTTCCCAAGTACCTGTTCACAGTCAGATACCTCAACCACTCACCTCCTTAACTCATAATTACTTTACCTCAGTGTCTATGTTTGCTAAGTGCAAACCCTTTTCTGTCCTTGTGGCTATCAAACTACTTTTAGGTTCAGGAAATGCCACAGTCAAGACTTAAATATGGTGGTTTTGAGTCTATCAATTTGATATTTTTTTTATACTATATATAGTATGATATATATAGTATGATGTGGTTCATCCACCAAATCCATGTCTTTCAAACTTAGAGACCAGGATGTCATGTGGGACAGCGTCAAAGGCTTTGCACAAGTCCAGATAGCTGATATCAGTTGCTCTTGACTTGACAACTGATTCTGTTACTCCATCACAAAAGGCCACCAGATTTGTCAGGCAGGATTTTCCCTTGGTGAAGACATGTTGGTTGCCACTAATCACCTCCACATTTTCCATGTGCCATTGCAGAGCCTTCAGAAGGATCTGCTCCATGATCTTACCAGGCACAGAGGTGAGACTGAGTAACCTGTAGTTGCCTGGGTCTTTTTTCCCTTTTTGAATATGGTGAGATGTTTCTCCTTTTCTAGTCAGTGGGTACTTCACCAGACTGCCATGACCTCCCAAATATGATGGAAAGCAGCCTAGCGAATTCATCTGCTAGTTCCCTCAGGATCTGTGGATGGATCTCATCAGGTCCCATGGACTTGTACACCTTGAGGTTCTTTAAATGGTCTTGAACCTGATCTTCACTTACAGTGGACAGATTTTTCTTGTCTAAGAACCTGCTTTCAGCTTCTGACATTCTTGCCTACTTCCTCTTTTTAGGAACTCATTGCTCCTCGGCACAGAGGAGGTGATCCTTGAATATGGATCAGCTTTCTTGGGCCCCTCTCCCCCTCAGGGCTTAATCCCGTGGTACTCCACTAAGCAGATGCCTGAAGAGATCAAAGTCTGCTCTCTTGAAGTCCAGAGTGACGAGCTTCCTGCACACTCTCCTTGTTGCCCTGAGGTTCTTGAATTCTGTCATTTCATGTTTGCTGCAGCCAAGGCTTCCCTTAAGCTTCACACTAGCCAGCTGCTGCTCCCTGTTGGTGAAAACAAAGTCCAGCATGGCACCCCTTCTTGTCGGTTTCTCTACCACCTGGAGAAGGACATTATCATAAATGCGTTCCAGAAATCTCCTGGATTGTTGGCGTCCTGCTGTGCTGTCCTTCCAACAGATATCTAGATGATTGAATTTCCCCATGAGGACCAGAGCTTGTGAATGCAAAATGGCTCCTATCTGTCTATAGAGGTCCTTGTTTGCTCAGTCATCTTGGTCAGGTGACCTGTAGCAGACCCTCACTATGATATCACTTTCCCTTGATTTTCCTCTAAACCTGACCCCTAAACTCTCAGTCAGCTCCTCATCCATCCCCAGGCCAAGCTCCATGGATACCAGCTGGTCATTGACATAGAGGGCAACACCTTCTCCTCTTCTCCTCTGCCTGTCTTTCCTAAAGAGCCTGTACTCATCTATTCCCATCCTCCAGTCATAGGGGCCATCCCACCATGTTTCAGTGATGCCTATAACGTCATTAACCTTGTAGACAAGCACAGATCTCTAATTCCTCTTGTTTGTTCCCCATGCTCTGTGCTCTTAAGTGAGGCCCCTCTTGAAGCCAGCTTACCAGCTGGAATGCTTACTGTCTGGAATGTATTATCTCACACAACATGTGCTGTCTCGCTGGCCTGTTATCCATCCCTGGAACCAGGGCATCTGTTTCCAACACTGCCCTCAAAGCTGCATGGGTTGAGGATGCCCTTCTCCAACAAATCTAGTTTAAAGCCTTCCTTACTAGACTGGCTAGTCTTTGTCCAGATATGTTCTCCCTTTTCTCTGAAAGATGTACCCCATTGGCCCCCAGGAGACCAGATTTCTCAAAGCGAGACCCATGGTCTAAGTAGCCAAAACACTGGCTGTGGCACCACTTCTGTAGCTATTCATTGATTTTCTTGATTCTTTCAAGCCCCTTGCCTTTGACTGGGAGGATTGATGAAAATACTACCTGGGCACCTGTGTCCTTCACTGACTCTTCTAGGGCTCTGTAGTCCCTCTTGATGGCTTTTAGACTGCTTCTGGCTGCATCACTGGTGCCCACTTGAAACAGGAGCAACGAATAATAGTCTGTGGGATATACTAGTTTTGGTAGTCTCTCAGTAACATCTTTAATCCTAGCCCCCGTAAGCAGCAAACCTCTCTAAACATCAGGTCAGGTTGGCAAATGGGCACCTTCAAAAGGTACCTTCCACTTCTTCTTGGATGAACTTCTTGTTATTTTGGGAGCTGACCTGACCACCTTCCCCTACTCTGAGGTGTCTGTTTCAGCCTTTTGTCCCTCTTCATTCTGCAGAGCCATGAAGCAGTTCTGCAAGGGAACCTCAGGCTTTGAGGGAGGTTTCTTCCTCCTGTTGGATCTTTCCTATTCCACAGCATTGTTGACTTCCCCCTTTTTTGGCTGTGCTAGTGGAAGATATTTTGGGTCTTCAGCCAAAGGCTGTGGTTCCATTGCTGCTGAATCCAGCTATCTATCTCCTTTTCTGCCTCTCTGATGTCATGTGGCCTTGTGACTGTCTCCTGCAGCACTGCCACCTGCCTCAGGAGCTCTTCCACCTGAGCATACCTTTTGCAGGAGGAAGGTCTAGGCATTTCCCACAGTCTGAGGTCTGGACTGCAGCCTCAACCTTGAGCAGCTCTGTCTAGATGATTTGTCACCACCAGGGCTGGTGGTGCAGTCCCTGCAGCCAGAGCTGCAGCCTTGGATTTGCAATGAGTGCCCACCATTCTGCCTGCCTCCAGGAAGCCCCTGTTCACCTCAATCTGTGCACAACACTGTTGCCGCTGCCTCATTCCTTGACTAGTTCAGCTCTTCCCTCAAGGCAGAAGAGGTATCACTTAGAGCAACTGAACGTACCTTGTGCATTGGCAGAGGCTCAGCGCCCTGCCCTATGAGCAGCAGCAAGCTGTGGCACCCACTGGGGCACAGGCACGTGCTGTTTACTCATCCTGTGTTCTGTGGGCAGCGACGCCTTGCAGCCCTCCCTGAGGTCTTATACCCTGGTGGCCTGATCTACAGCAGGGGTGCTGGCTCCGGCCACTCTACCTCAGCAGCCTGCCCACAAGCTGCCAGACCCCAGTAAAGGCAAGCTCCTTTTCCCAGTTTCAAAAAAGCCCCCAGAAGAACTTTTCACTTTTTCACTGGCCCTTTTTTCTTCAGATCCCTTCACCAGTGCAGTTTTACCTGCCCTGAAGCTGGTCTCCACAGCGAGTCACAAGAAGCTTTGCCGCAAGCTGGGCTTTCTCACCCCAAAGCTGCTGAAGCTTGTCTCACTCTTTTTGCTGAGTTCCAAAGGCTGAGTAGATGAACCACTTGTTTTGTAATCAATGCTTATTAAGGCTGGAGGAAAAGCTTGTTGAAATTTACTGGCTGACTATTGACTTCTTAGTCTTCCTTTAATGCTGAGGATTTCATGCCTTGCTGGTGTTTGCGTAGAGTGTATTGATACAAAATATATTTATATCAGTGCTAGTTAAGCTGAATGAATCATTTCATTTTGGGAAACATCTCAGTTTTTTTGAGGGCAAAGAACTCCAGAAGTCAACATGTAACTGGGAGCAATATTTCTCACAGTAAAGGGAAAATTTAATTGCAGCCATTATGAAAATTTCCATACCTTTCTTTATCTTATTAATCACCACTTTTACATTTATCAATTTGTGAGTTCATATGGGAATATTCAGTTTAATTTCTGTAGATGTATGGTAGGGAATATAGCACCTTGAAATACTGTACCGTGGCTTTACAAGAGGAAGCACAAACATGCAAGACTATGTTTCTCATCTAATCAACATAAACTTACATATTTTTATGATTCATGTAGAATAACAGAACAAGAAGAAAATGTTTGAGGTAAAAATTTTGACAAATATCACTTTGGCAGAATTTGGTTGCCCAGCCATACTTAGGCATCTACTACTATTTGCAAGAAAGTCCTAACTGCTTGCTACTTCTGAAGGATATGAGAACATA
The DNA here is from genome assembly GCF_000703405.1 of Apaloderma vittatum. NCBI lineage: Eukaryota > Metazoa > Chordata > Aves > Trogoniformes > Trogonidae > Apaloderma > Apaloderma vittatum. The sequence goes on along the minus strand of NW_009703059.1, from coordinate 7,525 downwards.
CATATATGGATCATTAGATCAGCTGATTCCCTTCAGGAGTCTTGCATACACTGTGGTTTTTAGTATGCCCCTATACGTCAGTAGTTAGACAACCAAGTCATGCTTTTCCTTTTTTATGTTACTCCAGTAAATCTATGCCATATATTCTGGAGAATCATCTCTTGAGATAGAATCACAGAATAATTTAGGTTGGAAAAGGCTAGGACTGGAAAGTTCAACTATAAATTTAACCACCACGAAACCATATCCCTGAGCACCACATCTACAGGGCTTTTAAATACCTCCAGAGATGATGACTACACCACTTCCCTGGGCAGCCTGTTCCATTGCTTAACAATTCTTTCAGTGAAGATATTTTACCTCGTGTCCAATTTAAACCTTCCCTGGTAAAACTTGAGCCCATTTCCTTTTATCCTGTTGTTTGTCACATGGGAAAAGACACCGACTCCCACCTCACTATAATCTTCTTTCAGGTAGTTATGGAGAGTAATAAGGTCTCCCCTCAGCATCATCTTCTGGATGCTAAACAATCCCAGTTCCCTCAGCTGCTCTTTGTAAGACTTCTTCTTGGACCTTTCACCAACTTCATTGCTCTTCTTTGGACACACTTCAGAATCTCAATGTCTTTTTGCAGTGAGGGGCCCAAAACTGAACACAGAATTCATGCTGCCTCACCAGAGCTGAGCACAGGAGGTTGATTCCTTCCTCCTGCTGGCCACACTCTTCCTGATGCAGGCCAGGGTGCTGTTGGCCTTCTTGACCGCCTTGGCACACTGCTGGCTCCTGTTCAGGGGCTGTTGACCAACAAGTCCAGGCCTTTTTCATCTGGACATCTTTCCAGACACCCTTCCCCAAGCCTGTAATGTTGCTGGGGGTCGCTGTGACCCAAGGGTAGGACCTGGCACTTGGCCTTACTGAAACTCACAAACTTGTCCTTGGGTCAGTGATCCAGCCTACCCAGATCTCTCTGTAGAGTGTTCGTACCCTTAGATAAGAGAGCTTTCCTATCTTCCACCCAACTTAGTGTTTTCTGCAAACTTACTGAGGGTGCACTTGATCCCCTTATCCAGATCACTGATAAAAATATTAAACAGAACTATCCCCAACGTATATGTTTAAATATGCAACATGGCACGCAATATTAGCTCCAAAACTTTGTTTCTAATTTTGAAATACCAGGTATTGAAACGGCTTCTACTGGAAAAATAAGAAGAGAAAAGGGAAGCTAAGAGGTGTGAGAAAAGAGCACATTAATTTGTAAGTGTTCATGTTGGAAGAATAACACTTAAAAGGAACAGTAGTGATTTCTCTCATTTGCAGCTGCCCTTTTTAGTCAGAGATCAATATTACCTATTGCTCTGAGGAGGGTGACTATGCAAACCTTAAAGTTCTGCAGGAACTATGAGCTAATTCAGCATTTAGTGATCTCACCCCCTCCAAACCTGTTCTGAATTGTTTTGGCAGCAGGAGAGATGCCCAGTGAAACTCCCAGACAGAGACAGACACTTATTTAAAACAGAAAATGACCTGAAATACTAAGAGCTGCCTCTGAAAAAACACTAGCTTTCCATGTCTTATTCCCAAGAAAAGGCTTAAAAGGTACTCAGCAAGGGCAGTTTTATACTCTTTCCTATAGAACTGTGTATTACTTTATGCTAATTTCACATGATGTGACTATGATTTTAATATTTTATATATAAGCTCTGGTATTTTGGAAAATGTCCCCTGAAAAAAAAGCCATTCAGATTAAAAATTGAACAGTCTTACACTGAATATATTCTCATTATACTTCTGTTCTTCTCCATTCTCTGAAATCAAAATGTCGTTTTACCACTGTCATGGTAAGGAAATGGTATTGCTTTTTGACAAGAAATCCAGAGGTTTTTTCCTTTTTCCTTGTTTTGGACAAAAAATAACACTTCTGAAAAGTAAAACCAGTATGTCAGCACCAATGAAACTGGGATTCTTACTGTGACACTGCAACTTGTTTTGTTTTGAGAGCAGTGAAACATTGATACTGTCCTGGCTGCCAAAACACTGGGAACATTTCAAAGTTTCCAAAATAAATATGCTCCCAGATCCCAGACAACACAGGATCGAGTGAGAAGCTTGATTTTTGTGACACCAGGTAACCCCCATCCCAGCTGGAGAGCCTGTGGAGCAGCCAGTTGGAGAGCCTGGGAGGCCAGCATCTCACCAGGTGAACAGCTGGGAAATCAGATGTCCTGGAAAGATTGGCAGTCTACTCATCAAGCAGCTAGCTGTCAAGAAAGCTGCCCAGGAGGCAGACTAGTTGGTCTCGCCAACCTATTTCCCTGTATGCTTTCCATCAGCATTAACAAAAATAAATAATGGGGCTAACAGTATTCCATTAGAATATATATTTACGCTACATGTTCTCTAATTCAAAGGTTTCTGCCTTCATCCCATCTCTCTCTGAGTCTTAATGCTTAACAAACCCACTATTTGAATACATGAAATTTTGTCAACAGTATCACACCTAAGGGGATGGACAAGTGAGTGTCATGGCTGTCATATCTCATTATTCCTTCCCTCTTTCATTTTTCTCCTTGTTTCTCTTCTTTTCTCTTTCTTTGTGCCTTATTTTTCTCTAACCAATACATCCTCTTTTTCATGAGTGGCTAGTTATTCCTCTCTTCTTTCAGCATCCAGATTTAGACTTATGCTTTTAAAAACATAAAATTTATTTGGGAGGCAAACATATGAGGTCTGGATATTTCTTCCCATGTCCCCATTAACCATTAACGTAAGCAAAATAAAGCCAGCTGACAGTTCATGCTATTCCTCCCAAGTATTACCAGAATATTTCATAGCCCCTCCTCACAACTGTTGCATTCACTTGCCATTTAACACTTTGCTTTTAGTGTACCATTTTTTCTAGTTGAAGTCTAAAATAAATTTAATAAAGGACTTCACAATTTAATTTTTGATATCACAGTTAGCAGCACTATGGGCAAATGAAATGATCTGAGAGCTTTTCTCACTTTTTAACAGGAGAAACTAGGTAGGAAAGATGGTGTATTGGAACGGGTTGCCCAGGGCAGTGGTGGAGTCCCCTTTCCTGGAGGTATTAAGAGTTGTATAGAGATAGTGCTCGGCAATATGGTTTAGTTGAGGACTTGTCAGTGTTAGGTTAATGGTTGGACTCAATGAGGTCTTTTCCAATCTAGGTAATTCTATGTTTCTGTGCTTAGCAATCATTTTGCCCTTGATGCTTTTAAGACTAACTCTTGGATCAGGGAATCTGCATGTGAGTATCTCTGTCAAAGGTAGTAAAGAGTTTTGGAATATTAGTCTTCAGGCTGTGATTAGAAAGTAGGTAAAATACATCATATCTGGTCACATTGAGACAAAGAATTTTCCACAAAATCTTAGTTTTAAATCGGAAATTGTTTAATGACTAGTGTTCTGCTATTACCTCAAATACCAGAGTACATGAACTGACACTAATATTTCCATTATTTTAAGATTTTCATATTTTAAGAATACAAAATACACTTTGTCTGCCAAATGCATACTTTAATCCTTGTCAGATATGTGTTTTAATTTCTCCATGTAAAATAAAAAGACATGCAACCATACTGTAAAAAAGAAAGATAATAAATAACTCAAAAAATTGTTGGAACACTGTTTCATTTGGACAACCAGAAAGTGTCAGGAAGTAAAGAAACCTAAGGCCACAATAAGCCCACGTATTCAGCCTTTCTTCCACTACCATATTCCTATTTGATTTTTTACCCATTTCTGAGTAACATATAAGCAATTCCACAGAAAGTTTCTCCATGCTGCCTGCCATCTGTCAACAAACTCAATTCTGACAGGAGTAGCCAGCATCTCAAGGGTGCAAATCAATTTAGTGTCAGTGTTGGATGTGTTCCAGTGCATTTCCTCAGCACAGATGAAAGAAACTGTGTCAACTGAGCAGTGTTGCATATGTTTTTATCTGCTCTTGGCTGGGGATTGAAGTAAAACTACTAAATTCACCACACTTAGAATCTCAAATTTCATCTGGTACTCTTATGTAGAGCATGCAGCATATAGGGGAGGGAAATCAATGGCATCGATGGGCAATTATGAAATAAAGAGGCCCAGGCATGTAGGGTGAGAATTGATGTCATATGCAAGTGTGAGTGGGCTGTGATTGGGAAGAGAAGCACAATGAAAATAATGGTAGTTAAAGTTCATAACTCTCAGAGTTTTCCTGAGCTATAAATTGCTTTGTAAACCAAGATTGCCACTGCAAGAACAAAGTATGCCTTACTCTAAAGAGCTATGGACTCTTTTCATAAAGCAATTCACGCATATTCCCCTATGACCTTTCATTTCATAAAATGCAGGGTATATCAAATGCCCCATTTCTAAGAGCCTGTTTCATTCACATCAGATGGATAGAATTATTTATGGCAACAGCTCAGAGCTTATGAATTTGACCTCTGTTTTACCTGAGCAATTAGAGATAATAAAGGGCATGCAGAAACTTTCCAAACATAAATTCTTGATACCTCCTTTGATAAGGGCAATTTAATGATCTGAGTAAGGGTTTGGAGACATGAACATGTTAATTCCTGGAATCACACAGCCACAGTTTCAGAAAGCTAAGAATCTTGACAGTTACCCACATTTGAGAAAGCAAGTTAGCTTCATCCCTAAACTGGTATATGTGCAGTGGATGAGTGGAGACCATATGTGACACTTTTAATTATTGACTGTTCTATATACAATCTAATAATTTTTTTCACAATTTGAACTCAATATTCCGCTGCTGTGATTCACTCCAAGGTTATCCCAATCTTACTTTTCCATTGACATGTTCCTAGATTAATACAAAAAATTCAAGAATCAATTTATAAGAACCTTACCTTCATTTCTAGTAACCTTATTGCCAACCACAGACAATTCTTTCCCCGTTCTCATATAGCATCCATAGAAAATTTAAGAAAAAGATGAGAGAAAACAATAATTATAAATACAATTTATCAGTTGCCAAAATTCCTGGGAACTTGTCAATGAGTTGTTGACCAGAACATGATACAGAGAGAGCACTTTCTACAACTCAACACACAACCACCAAACACATGTACCTTGTTTGGAAGAGACTGCAGTAAGAAAGCAGTTCTGGAATCCTAGAATCATAGAATGGTTTGTGTTGGAAGGGAGATTTAAAGATCATCTAGTCCAAGCCCTCTGACATCTTTTGCTAGGTCAGGTTGCTGAAAGCACTGTCCAGCCTAACCTTGAACACTTCCAGGTAGGGGTCATCCACAACTTCTCTGGGCAACCTATTCTCACTACTCTCACGATAAAGAATTTATTCCTTGTGTGCAACCTAAATCTATCTTCTTTCAGTTTAAAAATTGTTTCTTTTCCTGTCACTACAAATCTTGGTGAAAAGTCTTTCTCCATCTGTCTTATAAGCCTCCACTGCATATTGAATGGCTGCTCCTATAGCCATTTCCATAGCGCTCCTCTAGACCTGCTCTAATAGGTCCACGTCTTTCTTGTGCTGAAGACTCCAGAGCTGGACACAGTAGTCCAGACAAGGTCTCACCAGAGAATTACATCCCTTGACCTTCTGGCCACTTGCAGCTCAGGATATGATTGGCTTTCCCAAAGGATTCTCCAAAAGGATTTGTATGGATCCATGAGGGCTGTTATGTGTTACTGTGCCTGTATACTCACCAAAATTTTGCCTTCAAAATTCCACAAGAATTTCTCCTTTTCTAAACTAATTTACTGTATCATCTCTCTACTATCTGACCATTTTCGAAGAGTTCCTTTTAGGACAATCTAGTGCTTACCACAAATCTTTCTCACTCTCTCTCCAAGGGTAAAAAAGTGTAGTGGAGTACTTTTTTTTTTCCCCCTAAAGATTTTGATGAGACTTTTTACTGTTTACATAAGTGTCTGCATTTCTTTTCAAGAAACTCAGTGAGTATAAACTGTTGTGGTTTGTAATTCCTGTTCCAGCAGTCATTGCAAAAAACAACTTATTGATCCATATTATGAAGAATAGTGCTACCTCAGTGTAGCGTGTATGTCATATTTTGTCTCTGATCAAAACCCGTTATAGGACAAATGTTATGACACTGGCTGGAAGTGTGAGATCATCCTTTAATCTCCCTGTCTCATGAATATCTGAGGTGGAATTTTTCTAATATCTCAGTCTAGACTGAAAAGCTCATTGCTGCAAAAGATGAGAATAAACACGGCCTGAGTCACTTTCTGACTGACAAAATTCTCCCCTTTGATTCACTTTCACTCAGTGAGGTTTTCAAGAACATGCAAAACAGTTCACATGATAAATTTTCAAGCGAGGAGGAAAATAAGAGTGGCATGTTGTTATTTCCACTTTTTAATGCTTGGCTATTATGGTTAATAGTTGCCTTGGAAAATAAATAAATAAATAGATAGATAAATAAATAAATAAATAAAAGACTAGTTAAGAACAAATAAAAGAAACACTTCACATAGCATTCTGCTAGCTTATGGAATTAAATACCTCTGTGTATAATGTACTCAAATATTGTTCAGAGGAACAAAAGGAAACCAGATAATAATGACTCAAAACATATCTGTTGAGATAATAAAATCTTGTACTTTTGGATGCATACTGGTCCCTCCACTGCAGATATTATTTTTTTTTCTCTAATGCATGATATATTGTAACATATTCTATCTGGATTTGGGGTATTTTTCATATAGCTTTTAAATATTATGACTGGAGGAGAACTTGACCCATTAATGTAAAAATGTAACCTAAAAATAGAGGTGATATTTGAAACAATGTTTACCAGAATTTAAAAGACTGTAAAAGGATATCCCAAAAAGCTGGATCTTTATCAGTACTTTTGTGCTCAGGTAATGTAAGATACTTCAGAAAATTCTAAGAAAATCATTCAGAATAAAGTACAATAATCGTAATTTGTGTCTGGCTTCTGAGTCCCGTCTTTTCATCAAAAGAAAAGGTGAATTTCATCTAAGAATCATGACTGTGGACAAAACAACAACACTCAAGCAACCTCTGTTTAAATGCTCTAGAGGGGAAAAAAGATTTAGGATTACCACTGACTGCTAAGGAATGAGGATGACCAAATGGGCAAAGAGTAACATTTTATGGTGAAGTAGGTTAGATAAAAATAAACCTCTTACCATGTAAATCTACCTTTTCAGTTGTGCCAGTGCTTAGTTATGAAATAGTAACAGGTAGATTCCGTTGCCTTCTTTAGAGAGGAAGGGCTTTGGTCATATTTAAAAAGATATATAGCTGAAGCGCGCAAATAGACTCATGTTTTATGTTCACTGCTCCATGAGACAAATATGACAGAAAAATTTTATAAACATTTTGAACAACATGTTCAAATAGTGTGGTTTCTCTGATATTCATACTGGAAGGTAATTGTAGACAACCATTTTCCTGTGTGAATGAAACTAATTTCTAGTTCATAAATGTGCTTTTTTTCCTTTAACGTTGCACCACATATATAAAATAAATAATAAAAAATAA
>NW_009703058.1:39079-42329 GCF_000703405.1 Apaloderma vittatum | reverse complement strand
GGCCTTACGTGTAGTGTGTAGGGGGTATATATGTCTGTGAACCTGGGTGCAGTGTGCGTATACGTGTGCATATATGGGCCTACCTGTGGGGGGGGTGTGTGTGTGTGCCAGGGAGCTGTATGTGTGCACCCGGGAGTATATCCATAGGGACCCGCTTGCTGTGGTGGGTCTATCCATATGGGCCTGCCTGTAGTGTGTGTGAGCATGGGGTTGTAGCTATACGAAGCTGTTTGCTGTGTGTGTTACATCTATATGGGCCTGCCAGTGGTGGGGGGGGAGTTGTGCCTTTAACTGCCCCTATAACCATCAGGCATTCTGATGAGAATCCCAGAGGTGTCTTTTTCGGTTTGCTTTAAAAAATCTTGCTGAAGCATCCGTTTGGGAAAAGGTGTCACGGCTCTGCTCGAATCCCACTCTCCGTCCCCATCTCCCCTGCCCTCCTGTCTGCTTGTGCACCTTTCTCTCTCCTGCGCTAGGAAAGGTGAAACGAGAATCCTCGGCTGCGTCTTCTGGGAGAGATGTTCCGGTTAGCATCAGGTAGACAACTCGTTGTAGGAGCTGAATATACTCGAGAAAGAGAACACCTAACGTGTGCATGTCAGCAATTGCAAACACAAGAGGCGAGTTGAAATTTTGCCTGGCGAGTAATTCGGGGCAGTTACCCCAGCCAGCCCCCAGGTTGCTGGCCCAGGCAGCAAGTTTTGTTGCCTTCCTACGCTGGCAGCATTGTGTGTGTTTCTGTCTTGTTAGCGTCACCTGGGCACAAACCAGCAGGATTTTGAACCTTAGAAACCCCTGAGTTTGTGCGGTTGTATGTGCGTGCACAGCGCTGGTTGCTATTGACTGAGGGCACAGAGGATGCCGGCCCCGTGGGATGTGTGCCAGCAGCCACAAAAGCCAGCAGAACTACTGCAGTTCCTGTTATCCAGGGAAACTTTGTTATCCTTATATCTTTTATGGTGTTATGTATATTATTGTTAAGTCTTCTATATGTAAAGTTCAAAAGCGGGTAACAAATAAGACACATCCACTGAAATACAGGTTTGTGTTTTGTTAGCCTTACCGTGAGTACTGGCTTGCAGGGAAATGAGCTGTTCCTGCCCTTGCAGGGTGAAAAATGCTGTGAAACACATACATAGGCTTGAAGTTGCTGTTGCATGTGAGGAAGGATGGGATTTGCTCTGCTGAGAAAGATGCTTTTGATACTATTACTAGTAGATCTGTGATGCTGCTTATACATCCACTTGTTTTTTATTAATCATGGAAACATAGAATAGCAGGTTGGAAGGGACCTCAAGCATCGTCTAGTCCAACCCTACCTTGAGTAGCCCAGTTTCTTGTGCTTTTAGTCCCAACAGGAAGGTGCATCAGAGGTAGAAGACTTGGGGGCTGAAGTCCTGAGCCGTAGGTGGATGTCCCTTGCACTGGAATGGAACAATCGAGTCTATTTTGCACTTGGATTGGTGTTGCAGTTTAATCTTAATTCCTTAGTGCCTAATCTTGTACCTCCTCACCTGATGGCCTTCATAGAGGGAAGGTCTGCAGCTGGGAAAGCCTCTCCAAAGTTCTTACCGTGTCAGAAGTATCAGTTATTAGAGAAAGGAAGCCGCCAGGATAAGGTGTGGTTTAAGTATGCAGCGTATTTTAAGCAGTAGATTTAAAACTCAGTGATATTTTTAGAGGTGTGGTGCCGTATAATATTTCTTGATACATGCAGATGACCTCTGGTTTAGACTAAAATGGGGACAAATGTTACCTATTGAAGATTCTATAAAGTGTTTATATGTTGGTGTTAATATGACTTTTTTTTTCCTTTCTGCTTAAATCTTAATCTCGTCAAAAAATAAGTATGCTGTGTAGTTAACTATTTAAAGATCTACATTAGAATTCATTATTTACAATTTATTGGTTTCTGAATATAAAATTGATAGTTGATTCATGAGTGTTAAGACTGAAGAAAATTGTATTTCTGCTTTAAGTTCTGCAAAGCTTTTGAAACTGGTCTTGCTTCTCAGTTTATAAAGCTGGTATTTCTGCACAACAAAAATTGTCCAAGATTTGAGACTGACTCATTTGTTATCCATTGTTAGAAGGTAAAATAGGTATTTTTCTGAATGACAAAGTGGTTTTGAATTAAAAAAAAAAGAACAAATTGACTTAAATTATTTAACTTCAGATAGATTTCGCAGGCTTATTTACATAGTAATGTATTTACTCTATATGAGCCTTTCACTTATTTAACAGAGTAATTCCCTATATAATTCTTCTATAGCATTATTATTTCTAACAAAGAATGTCTTTGATCCGTAGGGATTTCTGTAGCGATAGCCTGAATGCAAACATTCTGAAGAATTGCATTTACCTAACAACAACAGCTATAGGGTTTGTAAAACATGAATGAAAACTAATGCGTGTGTGAGCTCACTTGCTGAAGTTTCACTCGAGTCAGCGCAATGGAAGTTGAACTTCATCTCAGCGTATTTTAGAAGGTCCTTTTCATTTAAAAACAATGATAGAACCTGTGGAAGTTTGTGGATGCATTTTAGTCGTTCGAAAGTGATGAACGTGACAGTTCTATTCAAACAGTTGACGGTGCTTAACAATACATTGTACCTTTTTTTTTCCTTTTTTTTTTTTTAATAAGCTGCTGCACAGACCTGAGAGGCCTTTTTTTCCTTTATATGGAAACTTTCTGTTGTTGTAGCTACTGATTGCTCAGCACAACATATTGTTCGAGTAATATAGGATGTTCTGCATCAGTTTTTCTCCCTTTTTAAAATGTAAAAAATATAAAATTACAGTATCTAGTAGTAATAAAGGCGTGATTAGTCTAAATATTTGCTTGACTCACTGCGTTTAGCCTGTGAGTGGTGGATAACGGTTCTTGCTTAACTGGGACAGAATTAGTGGGGAAGTATTTGGCTGGTGGGAAATGGGAAACTCAGCCTTGATCTGCTAATAAAGGAGTAGCCACAAAAAGATTAAAAGAATAAATAATGAGGAAATACAATAAGGGTTTTTTTTCTCTGTACAATATGTGTAAATATAGGGCCGTATCTGTATATACACATATGGATGTTGTACTTAAATCAGTAACTGTATTTTCTTTTTCCATACTCTTGATTAATAAATAAACTATGTGTGTAATCCGAATGATTTTTCTTGTTGATCTTTATGCAAATAAAACTGGAGGCCCTTTTTTTATAAGGAGGGAGGAAAGGCAGTTTGGTCTGAGTTTATAGAATTGGGT
>NW_009703058.1:23075-39048 GCF_000703405.1 Apaloderma vittatum | reverse complement strand
GTGTGGCTGAGAAAAAAGATTGTATTGTATGATTGTGTTACCATTTATGGGGCAAATTGTGCAAAATATACTGTGTGTAATAATTCTACGAAAATACGGGAAAACAAATTTCCAGAGGTGACAAAATGGTATTTGTAGGATTTTAAACTTTATGAAAGTTGTGTCTGTTCTTTTAGTGTCTGCGTGACTTAGCGAAGAAGAATTTTAGACGGTTTAATTTGGAACATAAACTAATTGTTTCCATTTTTCCTTTTAGAAAAGATGCAAATGCTGCACTGCTGAGTAACTTTGAGGTAAGTTTGTCTGCGTCCTGGTTTTGAGGCAGGGGCAATCATCAAGACCTGTATGTGATTTCCACCTCCTCCATTTGATTTGTTATTAAGAAAAAATCTTTTTAAAGAAAATCTGGTTTTCTAAAAAATCACTAGTTTTCCCTAGCAATGGGTACTGTATCACTATCTGCTTGGTCCCACATCTGTACAAAGAGATGGAAATATGCTGTTCAAATAGATGAGGAGCAGATCTTTAGAATGTCAGCAACTTTAACTTCAGCCTCGTTGTATTTATGCTGTTGCTGTGGGGTTAGTTTGTTGAATCCTTTTGTGTATGGTGGTTTGGTGGGATTTGGTTCTCCACGTCTTGAAACATTGTCTGCATTTGGGCAAGTGCACTGGATTCACCAGAACTTTCCACGTCGTGTGGTACGTTGGATCCCAAATGGGGAATGTTGATGCCTCTTAACTCGGCAGCCGTGTCTAAAATACCTCTTTTTGAATTTATGATAAGCCAGTATATCACCAAGCGTGTGACACGCTGATTGCTGGAGTCTCTTTAATACTGCCAATAAAAATTCTTGCAGAAAAATTCAAACATTTTTTACAGCTGGTTGCTGCTAGAATCAATGTTTCCTATTTAACCTTGTGATTTGCAGTATCACTGGAGAACCTGTAACTCATTAATGCATAGTTTTATTAAAGCCAGCGCTACTGGAAATGCAGTCTTGCCCGTCTGAGTTCTTGACGGTATTTTTGTAAAGATCTCGAGGTGTTTCCAAAGCAGGTTAGGTTACAGTAAGCATGAGGCAGTTGGCTGATCTGAGATGCGTTAGAATAAACACTCCTAGAAGCCTGTGCTAAACGTGGATCCGGTGCCCTGTCGTAACAAAAATGAATATTGGCATACAAACAACAAATAAAACCCCCAAATTTTATTTTCTAGTTTAGATAAATTCTGAATCGTTTTCCTTTCTCTTGAGTACAGGTATTTTTTTAGTGAGGCAGAAAGAAAGGTTGTGTTCTCCTTGGTTTAATTTTGGCCAGGTAATGGGAAGGGCTTTTTTTTTGAATGTAATTTTTGAGTGGTTTTAATAACCCAGGTGCTTTGTTAGTATTTTTTTTTATTGCTGCACAGCAATTTCATCCCATTCTGAAATAAATCTTGAAGTGTTTCACCTTGCGCTGTATCTGTCTGCGTACAGCAGAGCAACCTTCTGGTGACTGTTAGAAGAGCTTTAACAAGGTACTCGGAAAGAACCATCTGGCCTCAGAAATAACGTCAGCCAAACTCGTATTAAATGCCCATTTGCTAAAACCAGGCACTGTTGCGGAATAGAAAATAGCAAGTATTTCCGAGATAATTTGCTGCAAAATCATCTCTGCTTGCTTCTTCTTCGTTTGCTGGGATATTTGTGGGAATCTCGCTCTCGCTGCCTGCGGAGGTGCAGGTGGTGGTGTTGATCCCGTTACCTGAGATCCATAGGTGTCCTACAGCTACGGCCCAGAGCAGGGGGAGTTGCAGGATCCCGTCTTCGTGCTCCTCAGCCAGAACTTTCTTCAGCAGAGTCCTGCTGGTGAACGTAGCATGTGTGCTGAAAGACAGCAAAAGGCAGTGGGAAACGAAGTTACTGATGAGAGTGCTTATTTCTGATTTCCCTTTCACAGCAGTTGTCCGGCAGCTTTGCCATTCTTTGCAGGAAGGATTTGCAGCGTCTGCAGCTGGAGGCTTTTGGGGCACGGCTTTTCACAGCTCTTCAAAGTACTGATTTCCCTGGGACGACTGATCTCTCTTTCTGTTTGCTCCTCTTTGCAGTTGCAATTTGACTGGCATAGCTAACATTCTCTTTATCGAGGTAATGTTTTGCACAGGAAGTGGCGTTTGAAAGGAGTATTCGGGAGGGACATGTCGCATGTCCTATGCCTGCATTTATTCTGTGAGTTTGGAGTTGTCATTTTGTATCTCGTTGTCACTGGCTGTACTTTCTTCAGATATCTATTAGATAAAAGTTCGAGCTTTGGTTTTGGCTTTTGCTGCTGGTGGTTAGTACACAAGGATGTTCCTTTTTCATAGAAGATGCAGTATAAAGTAGTTGCAGGATTCGTAGCCGGTCGTGTTCTTGTTTCTCACTGTCTAGAAATGTTTGTGTTTTAATTCTACGGACTTGTCAGTTTATAGTGCCATTGGATCTGGATGTTGAATGAAGCTAGTTAAAAATTAGGGGATAAACAGTAAGAAGTGGACTGTGCTTTGCTGGGGTTACTGGCTCTGGATGTACCGTAAAGCCTGAAGCAAAACATCTGAAGACATTTCAACCTAATATGATTTAATATGGGAATAAAAGAATAATTCTGATGCTGTCTCAACGTTTTGACGCGTGCCTAACTGCAGTGAATAAAGATGTTGTGCTGCAACCGATTTGACAAAGTACAGTTGCAAAAATCAAAAAGTCCTCCTTGCCTTCAGACTTACCCTCTGGATCTCACTCCTGCGTTAATATTCACTGCATCATAAATGTGAAAACAACTTCATTACGTTATTTCAGGAATGTCTGCTTGTGTTACATTGTTGTGATGAAATAAGGAGCTATTTTAATCTTTGAGGCTAAACATACGGTAGCACCATGCTGGTCACTGTAACATTTACTATCACAAATAACTCCGCTGGAATTTACAGTAAGATCACTCCTCTCGGGAGCATCTGCAGGTCAAACCTTTATTTAGTTGGTTCCTTTATTTAGTTGGTTAGTCTGAAGCTTGTAGTTTCTTTTTTTATTTGGTTTTTTTTTTAATGTAGAATTGAATCTCTGTAAGACAAAATATATGTCCATTTTAATATTACAGGTACATCTGTCATCCAATAGGATCATAAACTTTTGCTTCGAGCATCACTCATACTTAACGGGGAGCTCTGTGCCAGTGCGACACGGTGTAACCCAATTCTCTTCAGGACGTGAGATAAGACAAGCAGATCGGATAGATTCCCCTGGCAGCTTCTCCTTTGTGGCTTTTGGATAACATTTAACAAGTGCTGAAAATCTATTTGAAATAGTCACTTTAAAAAAAAAAACAAACCAATTTACACACCTGTTCATCATTCTGGTGCCAAAACAATTTTCCTTTCAGTTGCTGGTGTGTTCACCCAGGAAGCCTCACTTTTTTGTTGCTGCTTGGTCAGTAGGATTTTGTGTTGTTCATTTATATTTTCCTGCTGTAATATTTTTAGGTGAAATACTCTCACGTGGTCTAAACCATTATTTTTTTTCCTCCAGGTGTTCCAGTTACTTACTGATCTTAAGCAACAGCGCAAAGAGAGTGGAAAAAACAAACAGAGCTCTGGGCAGCAGAATCTGAACACAATCATGTATGAAGTGAGTAGCGCTGTGCCATTTCTTTGCATATTAGCCCAGGCTGAAGTAATTCACATCCTTAGGTTTGTACGTTAATAATTTTGAATTGCATTTTCCCTTTTTAAAAACACAGTGAAATATTTTGTTTGCCACTTTTCTGTGGTCAGTTTATCCAGGCTGTAGGCTAACTGTGCTGTCAGGGCAGAGGCATGCAGCTGCTCTTAATAAAATCTGTCACAAAAAGAATAATAAAAATCCCTGGTTTTTAACTGGTTAGGTTTGTGGGATTTTTTTTATTGTTCCAAATATCCTGTCCTTTTAAGACCCAGGGCAGAACTTGCTGTCATCGAATGATTTGATGGTACTGTGTAATCGTGATTTTAAAGCTGAGGCACAGATCACATACTGTATTTTTTATTAGCAGAATTAAACTAACAATTTCCAACTAAAATAGATTTTTAATTTTTTTTTTGGTCAAAAGACTAACAAAGTCATGTGTACAGTTGGCAAAATCACTCAATGCCAGATTGATAATAAATGTTCAATCTGTTGCTGGCAATATGAACATTTGAAATATCTCAGATTTGCAGCTTTGTAACAGACATGCAGCATGACCGGTTGTGTCTGTATTGGAGAGCTGCATGAGTGGCACCACAGTTGGCAGCGAATTGAGAGGAGTTTGCCTTGCTTGCATGAGTAATCCTGTTGAGCACTGAAACTACTCATGTGAACAAGATTTGGCCTAGCCTTTGTTTTTGTTTTAGTTCTAGCTTTGTTTGAAAAGGTATAGAGTTGTAATTCCGAAGCCTCATATTCCACAAAATAAGGGCTTACAAAAAAATCTAATTTAAATCTTCATGGAGACTGACAGTCTCTCCCTGCACCTCCTTGAAAGATCCCGTAAGTTTATTTGGTCAGAATGCACCTTTAGTTGCCTTGTTGTAAATACTATAGGATGCACGTTTTTGTGCATGGAGTGAATCTGGGCTAAACTCTAGGTGTGTGTTCTCTATATTTGACTAAAAGAAAACAAGAATTTAATCTTATGGGATTGTCTTTCTTCATGTCTTCCTGAGCTCTGTGCAGGCTTGTGTCCGTTGGTACTGAAATAACGAGATGAAGCTTCCTCAGCTGAAGCTCTGGGGTTTTTGCTGTATGTCTGGCATTTAAATGGATTTGAAATTGCCCTCCAAAGAAGACTAAACTGGGAAAAAAATTACTCCCATTGAATAATTTTGTTATGTGACAATATGATGATTACATTTCAGTCGTTGTTGGTGAATAACAGCTTGATTTTATCTGAAAAAGTCAGAGGAGGTTTACAGGAAGGAGGGTTACCTAAGCACTGTTGTGCTTTTAAATATATTTCCCAGTAGTGCAGTAAAACGAGTCCTTCAGAACACCACTGATTTGTATTTCATCAGCCCTCTATCTGTTAAGCAGAGTAAATTGTCCTGTATTGTTCAATCTGATTTCCTTAGCAGTTTTAAGGGATAACAGATTTTAGCAGAAATACACTGGAAGGTGTATTTCCATTTTCGTATTTTCTTATTTTTCATACTGCTTTTGTATTTTCCATACTCTTTTTTTTTCCCCTGTGTCTGTGTTGCTGTGAGTTTTTTTGCTCTGTGAGTACCAATTCAGGTTTTTTTGCTTCTCACCTTTGAGATAAAAATACTCAGTTTAAAGATTTTTCTGAGAAAGAAACTCAGCGTATTGTATGGAATTTTATGGGGGTTTATTCCTATTACAGTTACTCTGTGTGTGCGGCATCCCACCACACACGTGCCTCTGTATCTGCAATCCAGTTAGGGCATCACAAGCCAGTTGTACTGATACTTTTAAGCTTTATGTGGAGCTGTGCAGTCTCAACAGATGAAGATTTTCTTCTTTAATTCAAAAAGCATTGACAAAACACTTTTTAAATCCTTCTGTTGCTGATGCACACAATGCAAGATTTTTCTTGACTTTTTCATTGCTGCTCATTTTTTCCAGCCCTTCATTTTGGGGTCTAATCCAAGCAACAAGCAACTCTCAGGAAGATTCTGAGCTACTTCCAGTGAAAACATAGCTGTGAACTGGAATTTGTGGGGATTTTTATCAAGAGTTTTGGTTTTTTTTCAAACTACATTATGTATTATTACCTGTCTGCTAGGCATCGTGGTGTTTTAAATAAAGCAAACAGATGTAACAGCTTGCAAAAGGCAGCTGAGGTTGGTAGGTGTTACGTGAGAGCAGAGATAAACTGTCTCAGATCAGGTAAATGTTTCTAATACTGCAGTATTCCTGCAGATTTTCATGACAACCCACTTAACCTGCTCTGTGAGCTTGAGGAAAGCGTTGCCAAATGTGCAGATAAAGGATGAAAAGAACCAGAGATTGGAGAGCGTAATGAGTTATTTAGGGGTTGGCAGCGAGAGGATCCCTGGCACGGAGCACGTGAAAACTTGGCAGAAGTTAACATGGTTTTGCACATGGACAGCATCCAACGTTTCTGAAGTGTTAACTGCCTTTAAAAAACAAAAAGGGAAACAAACCAACAGAAAAATAAACACAAAACCCCACCCAACCGTGTATATCTTCGTACGTTTTGAACTAGCTTTGAAGTTGTAAATGTTTGTTGATTTAAAAAGGAAAGTAAATTGGAGTGATACTATTCAGCACAGCTGCAAGAATTTCTTGATCCCAGTCTTAGCTTCCCCTGGGGTTATTTCGAACCAAGAAAGCAAATGTCTTCCGCAAAGTGCAGGTGGATTTTTAGTAGGCAGAGCTAAAACTCGCTCTTATGCTCTTCAGCCTGCAACTTTGGGCTGTGAGCAGGTCTGACAAATGTCTGTCTAAAGCCACAGAGGGAGTAGTCCAAGCTGTAATTCTCGCCTGAGTGCATAGTGAGCTGGCTGGGTCATGTCTTTACAGAATGAATACACTGGGGCTGCCTGGATAGGTACTAACGTCATTTCCATTACGTAAAGTTGTAGCTATATAATGCCTGTTTCTTACACTTTCAGTAAATATTGGTATGGTCTTACTGAAGACAGAAAAATGGAACTGATCTCTCATCTGTGACAGCATTTCCCACTGTTGTAAAATGAAAAGAGTAAAAAGCCAAACCCCAAAACCTGAACTGAATTTTGCAATTTTTCTGGGTAATACTTAGGAGACTTTTCAAAATCAGCTTGTGTCATACACAACTTGGTAAAGCAAATAGTAACTGTGAAATAACGCGTACTTTCTATCCGTTGCAGACACTGAAGTACATTTCAAAAACACCCTGTAGGTACCAGAGTCCTGAGATTGTAAGAGATTTCCTCATAGCTATGAAAGGCCATAAGCTAACCAAGTAAGTAAAAATGTTCCTTTGAATAAATATATAAACTCATGGCAATGTTGGAAAAACTAATCCCTGTGTCCACAGTAGGATAATCTGTCTGGTTTGGGTCCACATATTTTAAGTACTATCTGCCATTATTTAAAAGCTCACCCAAACATATTTTCCTTCAGTCCTTGTTGCCTATGTCGATGAGTATTTCCTTAAGTGGGCTCATGTTTACTGCTGTGTGTTTCTCAAACAGGCTCGTGTCAATATTTTGTTTTTAAACATGGTTTCACAAAGTAGGGTTTGTAAAACGTTTTCTGAGGAAGAAGTTGAAAGTTGTAAATGGGCTTTGAACACAGCAAGAGAACTGAAAAATCCCCCCAACCCAACCTTGATTTGTTAGCAGTCTAACTTTCATGAACTTCCTTAACCAAAAATGCGTTCGTTCCTAAAAGGCAGAGGCAGTGGCTGTACTGCCACCATAACCAACGGTAAGTAAATAAAATCCTAATGTAGCTGTACGGGCAAATGTTATTCTGAAGTTTTATCTGAATCTGGAAGCTGTTACAGATCGTCTCTCAGGGTGATCCTCTCTAATTGACATTTAGCAAACTTAAGATGTTTATCTCCTCTTTTTGTAGTGTTTGTCCAATGGTACTTACGTCCACTAGGATTTCCAAGATGTACATTTCAGTTACCTAAATGTTGTGTCAATCAGCCTTCCCCCCAGCTGCAGTTTCTGGTAAAGCTGAACATGCAGTTCATTCTTTTTATTTTGGGAAGTCTCACAAAGAAAATAAGATCTCCTTCACAGTTACAAGATTCTAAGGGTGTTTTTCCCCTCTGGCAGTGGCACAAGTGCCTGTTCATGGTGCTTGAAACCCATAATCCTCTCAAACCTCTCTTCAGAGTGTGAGTGAAACCTGTTGTAAATAGTCAGATCCAAAAGAAATTGGATCAGTTGGCTACTTGCTTGGATAGCTCTAATCAGTCATCTGATTTTTAAAGCAGAAAGAACAAAGATTTAATTGCTTCTAAATGACTTCTTCACCATGAAGGAGTAGTTTACGCTGTGTGGACACTGACTGCATTTTCCTTCCCTGCTGGAAAGACCCCCAAAGTGCTTACACTGTGGGAAGAAGACTTTTGCTAATAATTTGATTGTGCCACGAAAAGGAATGCAAAGTGAGAGCATCTGGAGAGCGCGGTGCCACAGGGCAAGTTTTTACCCTGTCCAAAGCACAGTAAATTGAGTAGAAAGCAGGTTGTCAGCTATTTTTTTGACTTTCATGGCCCCTTCTCTACAAACAATTACACTCACATCCAGTATATCAGCAGCTCTGATAACAGTATTGCTGTCATTGCAGACACAGGGGTGCTGGTACTTGGAAGCTTTGTCAGGGGTATTGTAACTTTGCTTGTAGGGCTTTCTCTTGTAGAACTGAAGTTGCCTGTTCAGAATGTCAGCGTTTAGTCCTCCCGCAGGTCACTTTATAGAGCAGGATACTGATCTATGCAGCGAGCAAGGCATCTTAATTATTATCTGATATGGAGGTATTGAAGTGTGGAAAAAATAGTCTCCTTACCTTACAGAGCTCATAACGTGGAAATGAAAGGGAGTATTTTTGGGGTCCGGTTAGCTCAGTGGTTTGAGAGCAGTGCTGGCAACGAGGACCAACAACGAGGTCGCGGGTATTCCCGCTTGGTCCCCATGTGTCGCCAGGTCTAGTCGAGAGGTGGCATCCCTGCCCCAAACAGGGAGGTTGGATTAGATGATCTCTAAGGTCCCTTCCAGCCTGGGCCATTCTATGATTCTGTGATCTTGAAACTGGCAGCAAACTGGAGTAAGTACTGAGCATCCTTCATTTCTGGTAAAGTGCAACAGCCGTCCTGGTTGAAGTGAAATAAGCATGGTCAGTCTGTGCAGGGCATTTGCCACGTACTTTGTAATAGAAGAAACGGAGTTGTTTGGCGTGGTCCCAGCACCACTTCTTTCTTCTAACCTTTCCCATTGAGGCACAAGGTAGGAGTATTGGCGCCCATCTGGCAGCCTCTTCGTACCATAACACAGAAGGCACACGGTGTGCAGTCACTATATAGTGCATTTTATGTTAAACTGCTTAAAAGAGTAATGCCTCCAAGGAAATTCTGAGCTACTCTCTGATTCATAAGCAAAATCATTGCAACGCTGCTCTGTTGTTCAAGAAATGAAAACCTAAAGGCTTTATTTCCGTTCTGTGGGATGGAGGTGGTATTTGAATGAAAGACCATTGGAGATTTTGTTCCATGTGTCTGGTAGAGAGCTTTCTTCCCCTTTGAGAGGAAAGAACCTGCAACGTTTGCTTTCCAGGACCTTGCTTACATGATCTCGCCATAATGACCTTTTCTCCCACAAAAAGTAACCAACTCCAGGGTCTGGCTGCTGCTTGCTTTCTGGGTAGAGCATCAAAGATGTGCTTTGTCCCTGAATCTCCCAGCGAGTCATAAGCCGTCTCTGCTGGTCACGGTTTTCTGAAGGCGGCTGATTTGATTCAACATCTGCGTTAGCTGGTGTCTGTCCTCGGTGAGGGCACAGCAGCATCTTCTGTTTTCTCATTGCAAGAGGAACAGGCCGTCTGCTCAAAAGGCACAGCTGCTCAGAAACACCCGGTCACCTTAGACTGCTTCTCTGCTGTTTAAATTCCTTGTTATTACTCTAATCAAGGAGGAGCCAGCGTGTTTATGCTGCTGATTAGGCTCGGCAACTTTTCTAGTACAAGGGCTTCAGGGCTTTGACTGTAAGAAGGATTTGCAGCTGGATCTACAATCCTGGTGGAGGGAGGGATGAGCCGAGTTCCCCCATTCGATGTGTTATTGCAGCACTCGAGCACTAGGTTGTGCTGGTGTATGTGAGAATTTCAAGGGAGTGAAGAGACACCGGGCACCGTCCGGAAAAGCACCAAGAACTGAATCACATTCATTTAAAGGAGCTCTTAATCAAGTGAATTCTTATTTTTCCTGCCCTCCTTTCTCAAACCTGCAGCACTGACCATGCAGAAGGCAGTGCTCGTCAGGCTGCACCTGATGTCCTGAAATGTTCTGGCTCCCGTTGGAGAGCTGGTAGTGGTCTGCTGGCAGATGGTGCAGCTCCTGGAAAGTCACCTTTGTGTGCTGTTATTGCTAGTATTTGCTGCTCATAATACCAGGTTAACAGACCAGCATATCTTTTCCATCTGTTTCGTGATGAGTTTTTCTCTGCAGTGTTACAGGCAGAATAAAGTAAATTTTCCAAAAAGGTGGTTTTTAAAAATTGGTACTAATGTATACAAGCAACTTAAACCTTTTGCAGTGGTTTCAGATAACTGCGTTGCTACATGGAGCAAGTTCAAAGACATCTGAACATATGTTTCACTGATACAGTCAGTGAAGTATGGTAAAGCACAATTTATTTCCTTGTCATTGGCTATTTTGGTAAAAATGAAACTGTAGCACTTATTTTTTTTTTTTTTTAATTAAAAACTTGTAGTGAATTTTATGATTACCTTGTTGAGGCCTCAAGCTTTGGCTAACGCTGCAGTACAGTAAGTCATGTTGTACTTGGAAATATAGTATGCCATGAGCAGCTATTTTTCCAGTTTGGGTCCCTGGAACGGCTTCATATTTTGTAAGGTAGTGTGAGTGGCGTCGTATGAAAAGTCTGTTTAATCTTGTGCTCTGTGATTGCAGTTAAATGAAAATTGACTCTACTTGTACTTCTTCCTCTTACCCATAGCCTATCTTGGATCTAATTTTGAAATAATCACATTTCCAATCGCAGCATATTATTATAGTTTAAAAAAATGGATATAAACATTGCCCTTCTTGTCTTTAAATCAACACATCCAGGGAAGTGTTGAGCTGAAAATGAGTAGTGCTTTTAGAAAGTATTTTCCCTCATTACTGCCGAAAACTACAACAAGTATAAACATAAACCGCTGCAGTGTTAAAGGTTGAATGATTTGCTTTGTAATTTTTGTCTCCTCCAGAGCTTTCGAAGTGAATATTCAACACTGAAGTCAGGATGGTGCTTGTTTAACAGCAGCATCATTTAGCAGTCGTTAAAAAGACTTTTGCGTGTCTCTCCGAATTGATTGGAAATTAACCCTTTGATCTGTAGCAGTGTTGCTCAGGTTTTTTTTGCATTCAGATACCATCATCAGCCCTCAGATTTCATCCTGGACAAACGTACTGAGACCGAGGGACGGCGGTAACGCCCGCTGGGATTGCACAGACCATGCACGGACTCGGGCTGCAGTTTCACAGACTCCGGCTTGGGACTGCTCACCCATGAGCTGGGTTCAGACAACATTTTGCGTCAGTTGCCGTGGTTGACTCAAGGCCATAGGGTTTCACTCTTAAGTGTTCTGAGCTAGTAATGAAATACAGGGTTGTGTTATGCTGCTGTTACTTTATGGTTTTCCTAGCAACTAAGAAACAGACATTCCTGAGGATAGATTTGCCTCTGCAAAGTCACAGATGTTTTAGGTGTTGTTGTTTTTAAGCTCTGCGAGCTGTATCTTGGCACTGATACTGTTCCCTTCTTACCCATGCCTATAGATCTCTTACTGTTCAAACAAAATGTGCGTGCATCTGGATTTACATACAGTCTAGGAGTTCAGGAGCTAAATAATGGGCAGTACCAAAACACATAATACAAGGTTTGGTTAAAATGTAAATACTGCAAATACTTGGCTCACTGCTGACAGAGCATATTCTGTCTTTTTTATATATATATTTAATTCTCGTTGGTCTTAATTTGCACACAGTGTGTAACGTTTTGCATTAGAATCTGTGAATTTCTTCCACCCTGTGGCAACGCGCAGTCCGTTCTGTCTACCCAGATACACAGTGTGATCTTGAACACCAGGCAGTGATTATCTTTTTTTTTTGTCTTCTAGGAGAACATTTTTTTTGATTGTGAAGGATTACACTATGTATTCTCTCTGCTCACAGACCTCCTCCCATAACTACACACATTTTTGCCTCCCGCAGCCTGAGCTTTATGTGTCCCTAAGCCTGCTCTGCACCGCTTTGCCCTCGGCTGGAAATGCTGATCTTGGCTGTGGCTGAGTCTCAGCTGCCGCTGGCTCTGGCCTCGGAGCGAGGAGGCACCACTCGGGCTGACGGCACTAATTGCCATTTTGGGATTTCTTGCCAGGCAGGTCCTGTAAGAGTCTGCATAACGGACAATTAACTCTGATTAGTGAAATCTCGCTTTTACGTGAGAAAATGTCTTTCAGCCGTCACTCATCTTTTGTATGGATTCTCCTCTTGAACGAGCAGCTTTTCGTGTTCCAAACAGTGTTACTAAAATCCGGGCAGTCCAGAGAAAATACAAAGACTTCCTTTTTAGGGGCAATTAAGCTGAAAGTATTCTTCACCTTATGTTTAGATGAATGGCACAGCTATCCTTTTTATTTAATGAGCGTGAGTGTAAATATGCACGCTGCAGGAAGTGTAAAGATGGATTCATCCGGGTTGGAAAAAGTTTGGTTTATTTTTTAGAGGTAATGGAGCATGAACGAAATGCGGGGTTATCATGTCGGTGCCCACGCAAAGCACTGCAGTCAGCGCTGATACTGATGCAGGCTGAGGCTCGCGGCATTTGCCTTCTGTAATTTTCTTCTGATGGACTTTTGACTTGTGTGCGCTAGCAGGAAATCTCAGGTGCACAGAGACTCTGATCTTAGCAGTCAGTTTTTGGTGTCCGTGTTGGAAAAAGTGAGATTTGCGTGGGAATAGAGACAAAGATGCATTTTTTGCCCAAAGATATATGTGTAAAAAGTGCGGCCTCAGCCCTTCATAATGTGTGAAAAAACACGTTGGCTTCAGCTATGTGGGAGACGGAGAGTATGTGTGACCGAGTGGTTTCAGACTGTGGTGGGTTTTTTTGGTGTTTTTTTTGTTGTTAGTTTTTTTAACTTGGCATTCGCAGTGGGCTAAAAGAGTAAACAAGTTATTGCTGTTTGGCTGATGGATTGTGACTTCTTAGGTATGATAATTGTGGTGCTTGTGTGTTTTTAGCAAAAGGATCTGTGATCTTCGAGTTGTTTAGCGTTTCTGTACAGCTCTTAACAAAGCGAAGGTGTGTGTTAATTAATGATTGTACAGTAACGATCTGAGGTCCTCTGCCCTGCTGCCTTAGACTGGAGATGGCAGCAGCAATATGTCTAAACACATGAGGAAGTACTGGATTTAAAATACCCAAATTATCATGGCAATCAAACCACGCTGCAAACCCAGTCAGAAACTAAGCTGTCAGGAATGTATCTGCCTCTTGCCAGTCATTTGGGGGGATCCTCAGATTATATAGTAATGCAGATTGGTTTATGCTTTGCTTTTAAACAGGGCAGAAAAGCTCCAGTTGCTGAACCACAGGCCCGTGACGGCAGTCGAAATACAGCTGGTGAGTAACCACGCTCCTGACTGTTCAAAGCTTAAGTGAAAGCAGCTTGAACCTTGAAGATCAACTGAATAATTACTCTCTCATGGTCAGTGATTGAATGTAGCCCTTTATGCAC
The DNA here is from genome assembly GCF_000703405.1 of Apaloderma vittatum. NCBI lineage: Eukaryota > Metazoa > Chordata > Aves > Trogoniformes > Trogonidae > Apaloderma > Apaloderma vittatum. The sequence goes on along the minus strand of NW_009703058.1, from coordinate 25,571 downwards.
GTCTTTACACCCATGGTTTCAAATCCACTCTGCTTCCTCTCTGAGATCTCCTTGGAGACTTGCCCATCTTGCTCTCAGACAGAATCTCCACCTCTGTTTGCTTCATTGTCGTGTATTGAAAATGCTCGATGCGGTCGTTAAAGGTTCGTTACAGTATCGTGAGTAAGAATATGTGTGACCCGAGTCTTTTTGTTGCTGGTCCATAATCAAGTACTTTGCTTTTTGACAGCTGTGATGGCATGGTTGTTTCTACGGCAAGGTTTTATGCTATAGTAAAACCAGACATGCTGAAAAGGAGTGAGTAATGACCGAGGTGGGATTTTGAGCAGTGTTGCAGGATGAGGGATGGATATAAACAGACTTTCTAATGGAAAGTAGCCAGTGTCACTCTGCTAAGGATAGTTCTGATGTAAAGAGGGATTGTTGCTAAATGGAAGTTGCTAATGGAAGTTTCTCTGAAGTTTCTTCTTAGTAATAGACAATCCTGTGATGATAAAGAGATTAATTTAATAAGGATATCCTTTTAATAAATATCTCTGACAGTATGAACATCTGTTTGTAATCTTACCCCAAAACCAAACTGTGCAGTAACAGGCTCGCATTTTGCTGCAAAAAAGGGGAGGATTCAAGATGTATCAGTGAGACTATTCTTCTTTCGTAGCCAAGGAGTAGACATTATAATGCTGACGGCATCTCATAAAAGAATGCTTCTAGCTGAGGAATTAAAGAGTGGTTTGTGATTGAGGAGATCCGTGTCAGTCATCAGCCCGACCAAGGGCGTTAAGGCTTTCCGAGCTTTGCTTAGGAAGTTATTTATAAGCAGTGATGTAGAGCCTATCTCATCGTTTGGTTAGCTTCATGTGCTTAGACACAGATTTATTATATTCCCGTGTAGATCACGTACTGTCTTTTTATCCCTTCTTTAAGTGCAATGTTATTTATTTTTCTGCTTTCAGGTGACTTTTTCTTTTGTCTATCTTTGGCTCCTCCCCTCATTACTCTACCTAGCTCCTCATTATCTTACTTATCCATAAAATACTGAAAATAGTTTTGTACCCTGTGTCATATTTGAGGCAAGTATAAGAAATTTTGTGCTTTTATATTAGAAGTCAGGGTTCTCTATAATGCCATACTTTAGATATTCCAGGGTTTATAATGCCAAAGTTAGGTAAACCTCATTGTTAAAACTGGTGATTTGGGTTCCGCCTGAGCCCGTGATTGTTACATAACCCTTCTGTAATGATCAGAAGCGACTTGTGGAAAATGTAATGTTCAAACATTTGGGGACTAGTCTGTGTTTGACTCATCGTGGAAGTAGCGGGGATGCAGTTACTTCTGCTCCCTTGCGAACCCCCTCTAACTGCCAGGGCAAGTTTCTCCAGAACTAGCCTTGCAGGGTTGCTAACACCATGTTAAATTAAGGCTCCCCAAAATCGCAGTACATCAGTCTTTTGAGCTCAATAACTGGTAGGAAACTGCCGAGACGAGGAGCCGTAGCAAGGAGATGGTTTTGCTGTTCGGTTGCTGTCTTGAATCGGTTTGGGGTTGGGTGAGCACAGGGGAAAGAAATCGTAGCGGTGCGGCATCCGAACGCGCAAGCCCTTCGTTTTCTGTGGGCAGTGAAGGCTGCCAGCGCTGGCTTTGATGTCAGTAGGGAGAAGATCACCCCCCCACAGATTTGAGGCGAGCGAGTCCCTCCAGCGCGGTCCCTGGGTGAGGGACGATTGACAGTGAAGCGAATACCGGGTCTCAAACGGCCTTGGCTCTCTTCTCGTTGAGCTTGTCCCCGCTACTCAAAAGCTCTTCAGTCGCTCCTGGAATTGAATCAGAAATAGAGGATGATGCAGACTTGTGACCACTTCATATAATGTGGGCAGATCAATCTTATTTTTTAAAAAGCTTTGAAGAAAATGCCAAACGAGTCACATCTCTGTCTCTTGCTCACTCAAATAGCTTTTATATCTCAGACTTTCAGTCAGTGCTGCCTGGCCGTGCAATGGAGCCGCATTTACCTGAGAAGCTTTGAATAGCTGATGTGACAGGATAGTTATTTTTGCTACTGCTTGTTGCTTTTTTGCCTTTCCAGCTTTTTCGTTTTTTGTTTTACTTTCCTCCTATAAAATTCTCCATCTTTAGAAGTATGCAAACAATAAATCAAAATTGATAAAAATGTATTTAAGCTAAAAAGCAAATTTATGTTATAATCTTTTGATCTCAAGCTCTTTTGTAAGCCTTTATGCATAAATTGCTGTGATCATTTGTATTTGTCTCTTCTGAACTGTGTGCCAGGATTTATTTTCAAACAACAATAGCAACAAAAGGAGCATGAAACTCTTAATTCGTATCCCAGGGGGTAAAACACTACACATTGCAGCTATCTTGACCTCCTGTTTTAATCTTTAACATATGTTCTTCCTGGCTCAGTGATTCACGAAGGAGGGGAAAAAAGACAGACAGTGTTGTCGATCTAACCGTGACAGTGGTGCAGCTTTACTT
>NW_009703058.1:11252-23044 GCF_000703405.1 Apaloderma vittatum | reverse complement strand
CTGAACCGTGATGGGTTTGAAGATGAAGCATCCTCTTTTCTAAGGAACAAATTGCTCCACATTCTTCTCTCTGAACAGAAAATTAGATTTCAATTCTATGTTTTTAAAACTAGATTTCCATCTCAGAGAGCTTTTTACCTTGAGATATGTGCTCTGCGTAACCAGCCTGGCAGATCGTCTTTTGTTGTTGAATGGAAAATAATGCAAAGTGTTCTTCTGGAAAATGCATGATGTTGGAGGACTTAAACATTTTATTTTCTCAACAATATATTTTGCTTCCTGCTTTGCATACTTGGTTAATTATCTCTGAGGGACGCTAATCCAATCATTCAGTCTTTTACTTTATTTCTTATTTATGTGCTTCTATTTTCTATTAGCACGTTGGTGCTGAGCAATTTCAAATTACTGCTCAAAGGAGGAAATAGCAGTCATTTTCTCATAAAATTTGTACTTCCTACACTGGAGTTAAATTATGTGCTTGAAAGCTTTGGAAGTGAGCAGAATCCTTATTTCCTCTTTTACTGCAGTTTACTGATTATTTTTAAGTAGAATTCTTACCTTACTGTTAGGTAAACACTGGCTTTTAACCCACAGGTTGTTCTGTTCTGTGATGCTGGTGTTTGTGACCCATCAAATATTACTTATCCTTGGGACAGTTTCTCAGTTCTTTCAGAACTTTTTTTGGTTCTTCAGCATAGCCTTATTCTTTAACATTTGCAGCATGTTGTCGTGCCTCAGGAGACTTAAGGGAAATAAACACAAGCACTGTAAGCTTAAGAGAAGCACAGTGAGGGTGCTGAAGTCTTTTACACTTTGCTTTTACTTGGGTAAGCAGAAAAGATAAGGTATGGTTGTAACTGGGGATAGCATGTTCTGAAAAGGTTCGTCCTTGTTTCACCAAGTAGAAAAAAAAATCTAGATGAATACGCATGTGTGTGTCTCTCTATATATTTATATGTCTGTGTTCCTGTTTTGTGCTTACGTGTACATGGCACTATGAGCGTACAGATTTGTGCATTTATTTTATTCATAAACACTTTGGAATTATCTTCACAGTCAGGCTAGCTTTTATTTTCTGATTTGCCTTCTCGATGAACAACATCTTTAAAAGCTTCTGAAAATGACTTTCTGCCCTGAGAATTTATCAGCAGGATTTAATGTGACTTACTGCTTAATGTAATTCTATGATTGCGTTCTGATTGGTAATTACGGTTGTTTCGTTCCTCTGAGAAACTCGAACATAGTGCTTAATTAAAAAAAAAAGCTACTATTAAAACGTGCAGCTGAGAGAGGCTGCATGGTAGCAAAATATTCCTCACACACATTTGTCTAATAAGCACAGCTCTGGTTCTCGGTAGCGGTTGCGTTCCTGAGCGAGGCCTCTGCCAGCGTTTAATCGGCAGCTGGCGAGCGGTGCATGTGGGACGCGTGTCTCATTTTGCAGCGTTACCCCGGGCAGGGGCGTATCTGGAGGGGCAGAGCAGAACTGGCATCCTTCGCTTGACCTATTCTCCGTCTAGTAAATATTTGCCGAATTTTAAGCTTAAAGTCCAGCTAAGTTAGTTGGACCTCACGAGTACTTGAAGTTAAGTCAATACGTAAGATGTTGCTTAACAGCTGTAGGTACGAGGTGCTTGGGCGAGTGAGGAGTTGGTTGTTGGGCTTGTAGGTAAATGCAGCGTCGCTCTCGGAGGTGAGCAGCACAGCGGCTTCAGCTGCCTTCTGAATGTGTTGTATATATTCCACAGTTCTGAAGATCTGGCTGTTTTTATCAACACGTTTATGAATAAAGTAAGAAGCAACTCTAGGTGTTCAAGCTGCAGGGGGAGCAGCCTCCTTTTTTTTTAACTCTAAAGATTTTATGCCAATTAAGTTACCACGTAAGGTTTTCCTGCTTGCTTTCTCAGTTCCTTCGGTCATCTTATGGGTTAGCTGGGGTGGGGGGTATGAAAGGTGGAAATTCCTTACTGTACAAATACGCTGCAACGAGAGTTTGCACCAGCTCCTACTGGTTTGAGTGAACTAGAAGTTGTTACTGAGGTCTGACCCGCCTGAGCTGGTCTTGCCCATGTAGTTGCAGGTCGTAGAAAATTACCTGCGTGGATCCCATTGGTGTGCTCTGACATTTGCTACAAACCCGCTGTAGTTATTTGGGGATAGTCTAGGCCTGAAATACTGAAAAGCAGTAACCGCTTGGGAATTATTTGTTCCCAGAAGCAACGTAGCTGAGTGGGCGTGCTGCCTTCCTCGGGGCTTCCCTTCAAGCAAACGCTTGCGCTCAGCCCTGAGCAGGAGACGTGCTTGTCTTGCTGCACACCAGCGCTTGATCTGCACGTTGCCTTCCTGTGACATTGTCCAATTCTGTTACTTGCACAAATCCCCGAATGTTGAAAACGTGCCGTTCGGCAGAGCTTGGGTGGGCGACACCTCACACTGCGCGCGGCTCGGTCTGTGAGGGTCGGCTGTTCCCGCTGGGGGCGTGTGGCACTGCCAGCCTCAACATCTGATGTCATACGCGTAGGAAAAACATTTGCATTTTTGTTTTCCTTAGTATCAATTTTTGCTTTCCTGGCTCCTTGTGGTTTGAATCGGTTGCTTGAGTGGTTTCAGCCAATTGCGAGTTAAAAGCAGGGCTTTTTGCTAGATCTGTTTTCATGGTTTGGTCAATTGTAATCAAGTACGGGAAAAGTAGGTACTTGAATACAATTACTTCTTTTGCCTCTTAGGCTTTTTTTTTTTACACATAATTTCTCTTTTGAGCATTATAACATCATTTCCTAGTACCATCAGTAGCAGAAGTATTTTGTTTTACAGTTGTAAATCAGAAGACAGTGAACATCTGTTGAATCTAGAATCGGCCTCTTAGTGACCTTCTGTTTCCCTTGATACCTGTTTTCATTTAGGACAGTTTCATGTGTCTCTTTATCTACACACTCTCTGTGCTTCATTTTTGAATTTTTCCTTTTGGCATGCTGCTTCGCTGCTTCCTGATTGCTTGTGTTTTCTTAAGTCCCTGCTCAGGACGGTTCTCAGAAGAGTGAAAAAAAATTGATTTTATAGCTTTTGATCCTTTGAACTCCTGAGTAATATCACAGCAAAATAGCGCTGAAGCATCAACTTGAGTAAAAAGCTGTCCATCCTGCTACATGTGGATTTTTGTATATCACTGCTTTCTGGTGGGAGAGCTGTCAGGGAGGACGTGTAGCTCGCAGGCACCGAGAGGTGAGCTCTTGATGAATTTGCTGCAGAGGTGATGGAAGGGAAGTTGGAGCTATGGTAGCCACTCCTCAGGGCAGTATCTGGCATCTTTCTTTAAAGATTTATGTTTGATGAGACATCGGTGACAACGTCAAAGCATCTGAAACATGAGAGACTATTTTCTTTCAGTGGTTTCTTAAGCTGCCACAGCAATCACCAGAGCTCCTCTGTCCGTGTCCCAAGTTGTACCTGCAGTTTGTCAGTCCTGCAGGCTTCTGCCTTCAGCCAGCACAAATGCCATGAACGTGATTGTCAGATCAGGCGTTGGGGCAATTACTCATGTGGCGCTGAGGAGTGTGTGAGAAGCAGCGATCAGGCACTCGTGTAAGGATCTTCTGCCTTAGATGCCGAAGTTGAGAAGAATTGCTGCTGACCTAGAAATCACTCTGCTGGCTGAGTTTGGGTCAAATCCCTGTGTTTAACTCTGGCTACGTGAAGCAAGCACCTAAAGGAAGAGAGTGTTTGGAGAAGAGAAGGAAAGGGGATACATAGGGAGGGACAACATTTAAATGGGCAAGAGGGACAGACTTCATGGGATCCAATAAAACGTAATCGAAACTCAGCCTCTGAAGGTGGGAACGCGGTGGGACGGTGATGAATGTGGGAGACATTGACCACTGAGAGGTAAATCACTATTGCCTGCCCAAAGGATGTGGACTTTTTCTTCGTACAGTTCCCACTGCTATGGGGCTGTCACCTTTAAAATTCAGTGTAACAGTAATTAATAGCAGAATAATCCAGTGTAAAAACCAGGCTGGTAATCCTCTGTGAAACTCAGTAGCACAGGTCATCCATGGACTAATGGCTTTGTGAGCAGTGTTGGCAACAACACTGAGTGGGCACAACTCGGACATGTTGGTGCTCCAAGGTGGGCCAGGCAGACTGCTGAGATGATCAGCTCTGAAATGCAGCCTCGCAGGCAGTGCCTTCATACCACTTCGGTAGCTGCAGCAATTCCTTACACGGAAGAGTAATGTTAGGAGGATTTTTAGTCTATTTTTAATGCTTAATGTATAGTATAGCAGCTGGCGGCAAGCAGAGCCAGGGCTGTTTTTCAAGCCAGGCTCCTACAGTAGTAGTTGAGCTAACTCTGCTTGGAGAGATGCTCCACAGAGAATTCATCCTTTGATGGAGATAGTCCCCAGAAAGAGGCATTTGCAAATGGATATTCACTGTCCGCCTTTTGCTACATGAGTGGATTCTAGTGTGCTCGCTTTCCTCTCATTGAGGATCTGTTCGGGTAATGGCTGATGAAAGGTGATCAGATTGTGCAAAGAGGGCTCATAGGACATTGAAGGAAAAAAAAAAAGTTAATTGAGTGTACCACTCCGCATTTTAGAAGGCAAGAGGCATCTGAATAGCTGACGATTTACAGCTAGAACTGATTAAACTGCATTGACTTGGAACCATAATTAATATAAATCACTGCTCTTCAAAGGGCTTGGTATAAAAAAGAAAATCTCAAAAACCTCCCCCAACCCTAATTGGTTTCATTTGCGTTTGAAGAGTTTTTTGGCTTGTTTCTCCAGTCCTCTGACAAGCTTTTCCTTTTAACAGCTGCCTATAAATTAGGGCAGTTGTTTTTGCTGGTAGCAGTAATATAGTATAAGAGTTCCCACAGCTCCACAGTGAGAGTAGGTCCCTAACTGATCTTATAGAGTTTTATTCTTGATTCATGACAGCGTGTTTTGTGTTGCGCTGAGCTTTTAAAAGCCTTTCTGTTCAGGAATCTCACAATCTAAGCAAATTCCAATGAAGTATTGTAGGGTTAGGTGCTTTCTTTTATGGCCTGATTGCTTACAGTCTAGGTGCTGGATAAGGTACCAAGGTGCAGGTAAGCACTCGCAGGTTATCTCATTTCAGTTCTCACGTGAAAGCCCAGGAATGTAGGAAAATAGGTCTGGGAGGTCGGTCTGCCCATGATCTAGATGGAAAGCCTGGCTCAGGGTACTGATGTGTGGGCTGAGAGAGGCTTTAGGAGAAACCAGGGAGGAAAGACAGTTCTGAGTGTGTTTTCTGTGTAAAGAAGACAGAGGCTTGTTACGGAGTGCCAACTGTAGTGGTTAACAATGGAGCTCTTCTGTCTTTTTAAAAATCTTATAAGAGTTCAGCTTTGTAAAATCCTTTTGTAACGAGCTCAGCCCACGTCCTGCATCCTTTGAGAACAGCGTCTCCCAATTAGTTGAGTCCTTCTTGGAGCTGAGGGGGAAGTATGGATGCAATGATCACAATAGATTGTTTTTTAACCTGCAGATGGTAGAAGAAAGCGAGGAAAGGCTAACAGAAGAGCAGATTGAGTCACTTCTCCAGACAGTCACCAGCATTCTTCCAGGGGATCCGGAAGAACAACAGAGAGACTCGGCAATGGCAACTGAAGACAAAGGTGACCAAGCGTAGGAGACATCCAGACCAAAGCTGGCAGCAGTTGCAGCAGAAGAGAATCAGCCTGTATTTTGCTGGTTTTTACTTGGCACAAGTTTAATCCTGTATTGGACATCATTGTAAAATATGTTCCAATTTTTATTACTCAGAGGTGATGAAGGAATCAATTGTTTGCAAGAAAGCATGGAAAAGGACACCATTGTTTCAGCATTTTTTTCATGAACAGGGATGATGGTAACTGAGTTGGTAACGTAGCAGTCTGAGAAATTATGGGGCACCGAATCTGAAGCTTTTGTGTTTTTTCCATTGCCCGTGTAACAGCTGTACGTTTGAATAGGCTTGTATACAGCTGGCAACGTTTTAATTATCACAGCAGTGCTATAATGATAATTGCTTTCATATGCTTTTTGAATTGCTCAACTGGTTTTCAGGATATGGGTCTTCACCACAAAGGCAACTTCTGGGAGCTGTTTGTGAACGGGGCCGTGTTCAGTGACCGGAGCATAGAGCGATGCACAAGGACTGCTCCGTGCCCGGGCAGACAGTTCCAAGGAGGCTGGCGGCATCGTGGAAGCGAGAGGCTCTGTTAGGAGGGCAACTCTTCTCAAGGATGTCTGCGCTTGATGAAAGAGATCCCGATCATCAGCTAAACCAGCGTCTTGCTACTGAAATCAGCTGAGTCGGGCCAGTTGACGGCAGTCGAGGCTTTGGACTCAAATGTGAAGGCTCTCATAATGCCAGCAGAAGAACATTCAGGCCTGAGCTGTACGTTTCCCCTTTGGGGTTTGTTCTGATATTTGTGTACAGACACGTCACAGCCTTGGGAACGTGCTGGCAACCAGGGAATAAATGAGTCGACGCTCAGGTTCTAATCTGGTTTAGACAAATGAGAATCGGCCCTGGCTGAAGGAGAATTTTCTGTGTGCTGAGTTTCTGGCTGATAAAAGGTTTCAGGATCAAGTATTTAATGTTGAAAGCATTGATGATTATAGTAAATCATTTGTGTATAGGTACATAAAGTCGTGGGTTACACGTGGCATTGCTTTTATACCACGACTGCAGACCATTCTGTTATAATTATTGTAAAGTACTGAGAATAGAAATAAAATTTGAAGTACATGCTGGGAATTTTGTGGCTTATAGACAAGATAAAAGGTATCTGACTTTTTTTTTTTTTCCTCCCCACTTCCCTCTTGGTGTTATTTTTTATAAAGAGTTTACACCTCCTGAGCTTTAGTTGTGCCGAATATGAAAAGGAGTGATGGCTTCCAGTGTCTGGGATGCTTAATGCATTTCTGTGGTATATTAAGCTTCTGTGATATTTGGAGAGGAAATTATTGGAAAATACATTTGTTACCTCTTCAAGATAATGTTGGGAAATACATTATCTTAAGAAGTAACAAATATATCTTGTATTAAGTGCATTCCAAGGCTGGAGACTAAAGGCACATTTTGACTGGGTAAGTATAGTATCAGAGAGGGAAAGTCCTTGGTGGTTTTTGTGAAACATCAGCATATTTTTTGTCTCTCTAAACGTTCAGTGAAAGAGATAAGTAGTTCATATCCTGGAATGTTGTGCAATTAATTTTAGAATTAGCATTTTTACTTTGAGCAGTCATAGATGTTGTTTGACATGCCGTGGCCTTGGGCTGCAAGTGTTTACATTTTGATCTGTCTTTTTCTAAAATTAACTTATTGAAGCACGTTCTAAACTTACAAAAAGCAGATGGAGCCCACTCACCAGTATCTTTAGCCACCGAGAATATTTTAACAGATCTCTGAAGTTGGATGTGCCGTTGTGGAGATTGCTGATTTGTTACCGTAGCGGATTTTTGCCAGCATCTGCGTTATCTTCTGTCGTATGCGTGTTGTACACGACACACTTGCTGTTGGATTTAACCTTATCAAGATCAGTTCCAGATGGAAACATACATCAGACCTCTGCAGCTGCACGGCTTCCTTGTTCACTCTCAAGGTATGGAAACTATAATTCTTCTGAACATGCAATACTAAGTAACATCTGAAAAGGTCTGGGATTTGGACGTCTGCGTTACATCAAGAAATCATTTTTAAATCTACTGTCTGTGCTCTCTGACAGCGTGAGCACAGGTGAGGGGTTACTCTGGCTCCGAGGGCAGGTTTTGTGTTTGCTCTCAGGTGTGTTCTTTGGAAACCTGACATGGAAATGGTTTCTGGGAAGCAAATGTCATCTTGCTTACATGGTACCATTTTTTTCCTGTAAAAGATCGGCCGGTTTCATGAGGCTGCTTTTTGTTTTCTGAACTTGCCTAACACAGTGAATGGACTCTCGTAGTTCTTGTGACAGGGACAAGGCAGCACGAGGAAAGCGTCCCGCTGGTGTGTCCTGGGTACAGAAGGTGTTTGTGCGTGTTGGGCCCTTAAAATCTTGATCCCTGGTTTTGAGAAGAACAGGGCAGAGTACTCGGCCCTTTCTGAGTACTTAAGAAGCACATATTATTTGTAGCTTTCTCATTTCTTAGGTGTTCCTTGCTTTTTTTTTTTTATTCTACATCGTGTGTTTGGGTCTTGGCGCTATGGCAGCTCTGCTTAGGGCAGCTCTTGTGCTCTCGTCGCTGCTCTGGGAGAAAGGGGGAACGAGCTGCCAGAATTCCTCTGCTGCTTTGAGACTTTAAAGTACCTGGAGGTTCCCTTTCTCCAGCGCAAGCCCAGCTTCCGTTAGCATTGTCTGGCAGTCCCCGCTAGAGAAGTTTTATCAGCAGGGAGCTTGGGTTTACAGGAGGAGAAGGAGCTGCTGCTTTTACCTGGCTGTGCTTTGGTGCTGGAAAGGGCAACGTGTACTGGAAATGGAGACATCTGTGGGGAATTTTGTAGATGGGGGAAATCCCTGCCAGTGAGCTGAGCGGCTTTGGGGGTGGTCACGCCGTGGCAGCGCTGTGGGAAGGATGTGTCCCAGGCTGCTGCCGGGAGATGTTTTTTTGGCGTGATGTTAATCATAGTTTTCTCTTGAGTTTTACTCAATGTTACTCCCCAGGTCAAATTAATCTGTAGTGCCTCTCCGCTGCCTAAAATTTGGCCTGAAATCCAGAACCGTGTACTCGTTCGTGCTGGCTGTGCTCAGCTCCTCTGAGTCAAGCCCCGGGTGGGTTGACCCAACCCGAACTGGGGTTACTCTGGATCCCAGTTTTGAGGCGCACACATTTTTCTGTATTGCATTTTCTGTGACTAAACTTCTTATTGCCTCTGCCCACCTAGGGTGGCAGATCTTTGTCAGGACAGCCTGCGAACGACACGTTCTGTATCCCAGAAAATGCTTTGCTCCCCAGGCGTGAAATCCCCTTCCCTCTGTTTGGACGCAGGCTTTGAAAGCGTCGGTCTCAGCTGGGAGCTGCTGTTTTTCCGGTGACTTCTGAAATGCTCTGGGCTTTGGCAGGGGGAAGGGGAGTCAAGGGAGCCTCTGGGCACATTGGCCTGGCCAAGGTGGGGCTTCTCCCACTTTTCCTCAACTCTGAGGACGGGGCTGAGCCGAGAAGCCAGAGGAAAGCGTTCCTTTGCGGGTGGGCCGTCAGGCACTGGCACACCAGTGATGCGGGGCTGGTGACCGTGTCCCCTTCACCAGGGTGAGGTCACGCTTTGCAGAGGAGCAGTTTGTTTAATGACAGAGCGCCACGTTTATACAGGAAACCTGGGTTGTGCAGGTTCCTCTTGCAGTTGAAGCGCAATTGTGGGAGCAGATCCTGAGCCGGCGTGTGCGGACGTGGCTCTCCCGACCACGATGGTGTGACAGCAGCCTGCGCAGGAGCGTCCCGTGAGTCAAGGAAAACATGGAGAGCTTGGTGTTACCCCAGCGAGAGATTCTGCAAAGGGTGACCTGAGGGGACACCAAAACCGGCCTTTCTGCCTCAGCAAGTTGTTGGTGTTGACAGGTAAGTCCCAAAGTGCTGGTGCTGGGGACGTGGGCAGGGACACGGGAAGAGCAGGGCAGCTGGAGAGCCACTGAATGATGAACGGGTGGTGAGCACCAAGAGGAGCATCGTGCCTCTTCCCTGCCTGTGAGAGCGATGCCTTCATCTGGGCGGCGAGATCCTGCCCCAAGGATTCCCTCACCACCGGCTTGGTGGCCCAACACTCCTGATGCCACACTGTGAGGCCAGGGATTGGGGTCCCTGTTCCCAGGCGAGACGCTGTAAAAGGGGAGGAGGTTGGGTCAGGGCAGGCGGGGAACTGGTTGTCCTTAGAATGTTAAAGCGCTTTTAAATACTTCAGCAGCAGCTTGGATGCATCAGCCCCCCCCACACCCCCGGATGAGCCCAGAGAGTTCTCTAAAGAAGCCCCAAGTACCCTTTAAAAACTACAAGTGATATTTTATAACCTTCCCAGAGCGAGGAAGGTCATGCTAGCCCCCTTTCCAAAGGGGAGGCGTGTTTTGGGAACCGGCCAGTGTCCTGGCAGGAGCTGATGGCAGCCTTGTTTAGGTTGGAGCTACCAAAGACGTTGACAGAGAAAATATTTTCTGTTCCCACAGAAAGAAATTCGGCTGCAAAGTTTTTATTGAGCAAAAAGAAATGCTTGTTCTGAAAAAAATAGTCGGAGCTGCAGCCAAAGCACAACTAAGAGGCAGCGAGCATTTAGGAAACATTTGTTAAGCCCCAAGAACTTTTGCTTGCCACGAGCAAGAGTCTCCCTGCACATGTTGCTTAAATTAACTTCCCTCTGCATTAAGGATCTTTATTTTATTAACTTTAATGTTTATAAAAACAACTATCAAAGGTAAACGAGATGCTGTTAAACTTTAAAGATGATTAAAATAAAGCCAGCCTGAGGACTGGCCAAATAGGGTGAGAGAACATCTGAAAAGAGGAGGGAAAGCCGAAAAACCATCAGGAAGGACTTGATGTGAACAGCGAAGCTGGGCAGGGAGCTGCAGGGAGGGCTCGGGGGTGCTGCAAAGGCTGAGTGCCCGGCAGGAGCTGCAGCTCCTGGCACAGAAGCATCTAAGAGCATCCTCAGACAGCTCTTACCAGCACCTCTGCTCCATCCAGCCCGGGGAGGGTTCTGGGGGATGCTGCAGGGGGGCACCCAGCCGGTGCTGGCAGGAGGGCGGTGGTGCCGGCACCGGTGCCTTTGGTCACCTTGTCCAAACTTCAGCGCTTTGCCGTGCTGCTGGGGTTTAAAGCCCTTGTTTGTGAATCCCATTCCTTGTCCCCCTTCTAAAGGGCCGTGAAACCCGTTGTGTGCAATTAGTGCCTGTCCCCGCCGGGCTCCCGCTCAGTGCCCTGCTGAGCTGTGAGAGAAAAGCTGGCAGGAATCACCCGGCCCTTTTCTGTCATGGGGCCAGGCAGAAACTTCATTGTTCATTTCAAAAAAAAAAAAGAAGAAAAAAAAATCCTCTAAACCCAGCTGTTTCTTTGAAAAGCCCTCCACCTCTCACCCCAAAAAATCATGGATGTCCCATCGCTCCCCAGCCAGATGCAGCCACAGAGGATGCTGATGTCTAACGTGAGCCGGGGCTTTCACCTGGAGTATCAGCACGGGAGGGTGGGGATGAACTCAAACCATCAGTCCCAGGCACCTTCGCTGCAGCTCTCGAGTCTGCAGAGCATCAAGGGTGGCAAAAGTCACATTAAACCCAAGATTAAACCGGCTGTCCTGGTGGTGAGCCGTGCTCTGGCCCAGGAGAGCTCTGCCCAGCTGCAACTCAGGACTCCTGCCAGATAAACCACCCCCTTCACCCCAACATCGTTCCTCTGCACCAAAACTGGCGGCTGCCTTGGGGCGGCAGAGCCAGCCCGGCTCCCCAGCCTCACGTCCATCCCCAGGGCTCCTCCGGCATGGGACCTCGGTTCGGGGAGCAAATCCCTCTTGTTACAGACCAGACGCTGTCGAGAAAAAGGCATCCAAAAATAGAAAGTCTGAGCTGTTGAAATTATCCAGCTCAGCGGTGAGCATGCAGGGAAGTGCTCTCCCAACTCTTTGGTTATCTGACTGCCCCTGGATGGGACAGCAACACAGCGACAGGCGGTGGGTGAGCTCTGAAATGTCACGGGGGGACAGAAAGCAGGTGGGTTTGGGGGAAATGGGCAGGGTTAGCATCTTGATGCCTCTGCAAGTGGCATCCCAATCCCCATCCTGATGCACTGGGCACCTGGTGTCCCCTGGCCCATGGAGAAAGA
>NW_009703058.1:0-11191 GCF_000703405.1 Apaloderma vittatum | reverse complement strand
ACCCCCGGCGGGCCCCGGCCCCCCCCCCTCCCCAGCCCCACCAGCTGCAGCGTTCCATTTCAATCTGCTGCGTGTCATTGCAAGACACAATTGCTTTTTTTTATACTCTTTGAATTCATCTGCAAAGATGGGTTTTGCTTCGGTGTTTAGGTGTGGGGTTTTTTAATTCTCTTTTTGTGCTCTTCATGTATTTCCTTAGAAAAAAACATGGCAAGGCAGCGTGTAAGGCTTCCTCAGGGTGCAGCGCCTGGTAAGGAGGGAAGAGGAAGCAATGAAAACACCCACTCGAAACCGAACAGGATCCAACTGCTTCCTCCCAGCAGGTTTGCTCCTTCCATCACCCAGCAAAGCCCCCAAACACTGCTGCTCCCAGCCTCCCACGCTGCAGCATCCGTGAGCAGGCTGGAGGTGGAAATGGGCTGTTTCAGGCCAATTTAAACATTTTCCCTTTTCCTTTGCAATGTCCTGCCCCAGGCGTGAGCTCGGTGGAAAGTTGCCTCTTTCTCAGTCTTGTGGGGTTGCCCTGAGTCAGTCAGGACCCAGCGTCCGTGAGACCCCCATGAAACCGGAGAAGGAGGCTTGAACGCTGCAGGTGTTGCACTGGAAATGGCCCTAAGATGGTCCTTGTGCTCCAGAAAAGCTGGTGTAACTCATCCCCACGTGGTGCTGGGGCTGTCCCATCCACGCGGGGTGTCTGCAGCAGGATCGTTGCTGCCCCATTTTGGAAACCACCAGGTTTGGTGGGATGAGATGGGAAGATTGGCATTGCAAGTGTCCGATGTTATTCTGGCAAAACACGATTTATCCTCTTTGGCCTCGTTTGCGTGGGGTCGATGCGCTTTTCCTAGGCAAGGCTTTGCCCTGCAGACATGAGTGCGGAAGCAGGGGTTGCTTGGATAGGGTCTGTGTGTGTAAAGATGTGAAGTTGCTGCTTTTTTATGGTTTTGATTCGTTCATGGGTGCTGGGAGTGGCTCAAAATGTGTATCCAGCCCTGACTCCCCCTGCTCTGCAGCCCCAGCCCTGCAGTCATGTGTGGGAAGAAATTCTGGAGGTGAGAACCGTGGCACCAGCGACAGGCGGGGCAGGTCCGGCACTGACCCTGCCCTCCGTCCCGGCTAACCTGAGTGTCCACAGCATCTCGCTGGGTTTCGTCAGGGCAATGGGGAGCAAGGTCTGACCACAGGCTCCCAGAGCTCATCTCCACCACCCAATGCACCCCAGAAAGTCTGCAGTTCACCCCAAAACCCCACAACTCATTCTGCTTCTTCATGATTTAACCTCCAAACATTGCTTCTTTCTCTTTGGGCTCTGAGGTCTGTGCTTTTCCCAACGTTTCTGCAGCTCTGCGAGCTGGAGCCTTCCCTCCTGTGCCAGCTAAGCTGCCTGTACCGGGCAAGGAGTGGAGGCTCCAAGGAAAATTATAAATATTGTAGGAGTGGTGATGAAGCAGGGAGCTGGCATGAGGGGAGGGAGAGACAGAGGGAGGCTGCAGATTCTGTGTTTTTTGCTGAGGCCTCAGCAGAGCCCAATAGTTAATCATTAAAATATGCTTATATGTAACTAATCTCTGCAGGACAATGAGCTGAGAAATTATTTAATGCAATTTAAATGGGTCATAGTAGTCACTATAATAAGTGCCTGGAGCCAATGGGAGCTACCAGGCTCCTATAAAAGCGGGTGGGGAAGAAAAAGCAGCTGGTGGGAAGGGATCAGCAAAGACCCGATGCGTGTCCTGAGCCGCCTCTCGCCGTGTGGAGATCCTCCCGATCCGCCTGGAATCAGGGTCCAGCTCTGAGCCCTTCTTCAAATACCGGTGATCCTGTCGGTGGTCAGTGGCTGTGGTGGGAAGGACGGGCTCTGCCCGGGGCTGGCACTCGCTGCCGCTCGGCACTGCTGACGGGGACCAGAATCGCCTTTTCTGAGTCTAAAAAGGTGAAATTTGGCAGTTCCGTGAGTTGGCGGTTGTGTCACTCAGCTCGGGGCTGAGCGGGATGCTCTTCCACAGGGCGGGTCGGGCCCGGGGCAGCGGCTGGTTTTGGTGTAACCCCGTTTGGGTGTGTGGTTTTGGAGATGCGATGGTGTTAGCAGCATTATTGTGGTGTTGCCTCGTGGGGACAGGCAGCGCTCTAAGGGGAGGAGAGGGGGGGGGAAAATGAATGGAAATGGATTTTACCAGCCCCAACGGCTGTCTCAGGTCCCGTCCTCCTGTGAGCTCAGCACTTGGGTCCCAGTTTTCCCCCCGGCGTGTTTTGGCTTTATCCCTGGTAGCCGTTGCAGCCCTGTAGGACCGATGCACTGGGCGCCCAGCTGAGACTCTCCAGCGTTGCAGAGAACACAGCTGCTGGGGGTAGAAGCGACACTGAGATTTTCTGCTTGTTGCCTGTGTTAAAATACCCCAAAGAGGTGCTAAGTGCAGTTATTTGTAGTTCCACAGTACAGATGGTTGCTCCTGCAGCAATGCACGTGGCCCTGGCTGCCAGCCCTTAGATAAGCCGTAAATCCCGACATCTCCAGACATCGGTTTTACCCTGCCACTTCCTTTTTCTCCAGTCTTTTAGTTTAATGGTATTCCACCTGTCTTTTTTCGTGACTTTTCTGTCTTTTGTCCAATTTTAAGTCCTATCCATCTGATTTGTGCCAACCCCCATGTTACAGGAAATCAGCTTTCAGCTCCCTTTTTCCTGCTTGCAAATAAGCAAACGGGCGCGGGGACGTTCGGAGGTAATTGTCGCTGCGCCGACCAGCTGCTCTCCTGTCTAGAAAACAAAGAGCACAGCCTGTTTCCTGTTAAACTTCGCCGGTCGCATTGATTTACATTGTTTGTCTCATGTTTTATGGCTTCCAAGCTGATGTTGCGTTAAGCTGGCTGGAGTTCAGGCAAGAAATCAGATGCAGGCACTGGCAGGATTCCCCAAACGCATTCGTGAGGGCTGATCCCACAGTCACATTTTCTTAGTCACGGGAGGAGGAATAGGGGCGCTGCCTCGCTCGTGTCCTCGCCGGTTTGCGTCAACGCTGGGCTGATAAAAAGCACTTGTCAGGCAATTTTGGAAATTCAAATTGGGTAGGGGGACATGGGGCATCTCCCATCATTATCTTGACCCGTGAGCTTTATTTGTCCGTCTTCTATTCTTTCCCTGTTCTGCTGAGGAGGTGAATGAGAGAGCAGCTGGGCGGGTGCCTGGCAGCCACACCAAAACCACGGACTGGGGCAGAAAATCACATATGCACACACATATATACGTGTATGTGTGTATAAAAATAGACACATGTACATATATATACACACATGCTTGTGTCTGTGTGTGTGTACATATATGTCTGTGTATACAGAATCATAGAATATCTCAAGTTGGAAGGGCCCCATAAGGATCACTGGGTCCAACTCCCCGCTCCTCGCAGGACTACCTAAAACTAAACCATATGGCTAAGAGCATCGTCCAGACACTCCTTGAACTCTGACAGGCTTGGTGCCATCACCACTTCCCTGGAGAGCCTCCTCCAGTGTAGGTCCGTGCACTATATATGGATATATAAATGCATTTTAAGCAAAGCAGGATGAGTTTCTCCCGTCCCTGTGCAGGACATGCCTGTGGGGCTCTGTGCAGATAAACGGGACTGTGGTTGCTGCTGCAGGGCAGAGGTTGCCAAGACGGCAGCGCCGCAGGCGATGAGGAGGAAGGAGCTGCCCTTCATCCCAGGCTGGTGTGGGGAGGGCGTTCAGATGAGCAGGGCTGCTTTGAGGAGCCTCTGCAGATCTGGGTCCCTGATAGTTTTGCTCCCGTCCTCCTTGCTGGTTCTCATCAAATCTCTGCAATGAGCTGTGAATGTGTCCACAGGAAACCCACCAAAACAACAAACCACTCAAACCCAACTGCTTTCCATCCATCTCGGGTTAGTCAGGGCTGTCTGCAGAGCAAGGCAGCGATTTCTGCCCAAAGGAACCCAAAGAATTTGGACTCAAAAGCCCTGATCTAAGGGCAAAAGCTTCTCTCTGGCCACATGACTGAAGCAAGTTTCTTATTTCATTTTACAAGCATCAGCAGTGCATTAGCTGGGGAGTTCTGCCCTTTCAGCGCCATTTCTGGCAGAGAAAAATACTGGTTTTTTTTTCCTTAGGAAAACAAGAAAAAGAATATTCCTGCAGCACCGAATGTGAGAGGATGTGCAGAAGGGAACGTTAGGGAATACACCTACGGAATTCAGCAGGTTCCTGTGGCAATAGGGCAGAGGGTGCTGAGCATTCCCTGTACATCGTCCGTCTGTGTGTGTGTGTGTGTGTCTGGATAGAAGAGAGAAGCCGTGGAGGGAGGGCTGGACGCAGGATAAACCGAGCGAGTTCGGATTTTGCCGTTTCTGTTCCCTCTCTCTCCATCACAGGAGGGAAAATTGGTGTGTTGATGGCTGCTGTCTTTTATTGGTTTAAAAGTGCAATTGCAGGAAGATGGGTTCATTATTTGCCTCTCCTGGTGCAATTTTGTTTTTCTTCAGGAAAAAATAAATAAATAGAAGAGATTGTTCCTTTATGTGCCCCAGGATTTTCACACAGAGGGGCAGAGCTTTGGTAGGTCGTTTTCTTTGGTGCATTTCATTCTTCTCTGTGCTGCTTTTTTAATTTAACATCTGGTTTATAGTTGAGGAGGATATTATCTGTTGGTCAGAGCAGGGGTTGGGGAGAGGAGGAGTCTGGATTTTGTAGCTTGTCTACAATGAATTTCTAGTTTCATACACACCACTCTTTAGTCGGTACGGATTTCGTGTGTCTTCACCCCCTTCACGGTCTCACCGCTCCCATCACCTCTCTGCTGAAGGTCCCTCCTGTCTTTGCACTTTGGCCTCTTTCCCCCCCTGGAGCAAAGCCAGCAGCCTTCCCGTGAGCCCAGAGAGCTGCTGTGCTCTCATTCCGAAAGGCCACCGCAAAAATGAATGATTGATGGAACCCAAACAAGAGGAGGGAGCTCTGCAGAAGGTCCCGCTCCTCCTCCCTCCTCTATTTGCTGCTCTCCCAGACCTTGGCCCCGAGCGCTCAGGCTTCACTCGTTTCACGACGTGTCTTGCTCGAGACCTGAATCTATGGCCTTGGGAATAAAAAATGGGTCTAAACCAGGATTTTTCAAGTAACATCCTGGGCCGAGCTGTTCAGACACTGCAAACAGGGAAAACTGCTGCCAGGGTAGGGTGCTGGATCCATCAAATGCCCTCAAAAGCAATGGGAATGTCTTTCTTTATTATTTCTTTTTAGGGCATCACATTACTCTCCTCATCTTCCGCAGGAAAGGTCCAAACTCCAGTTGCTGAACTGACACTTGCTAGTGATGAGCCTGAGAGCGGCAAGGCAGCACCCATGGAGGGAGAATTAGGGTTCAGTTTGGTTTCTTTTCGCTGACAAATTAAATTCAAGCCTAAAGGAGGCAGAGGACGATGAAAATACTGCAAGTCTGGAAGAAGAAACCATGGTGGGGATGGGATTTAAATTCGGTCTTGTCTCATCTTTCATGGTGTGAATTTTAACACCACTTGTAAGGAACTCAAAGAAAAGGGCTGCACCACGTGTGATTTCATTAGCAGCATTAATGCTGTTCCCTCAGAGCTTTATGTAATTTTAAAATCATTTACACTTCTGTAGCTCCCTGCAAACTGGCCAGCTAACGACGGGGCGAGTGACGGACCTGCCGGGCACTCTCCAGACTGTCACTGCTTTCAGAACGCCAGCTCCCCATGCGCGATAGAGATGCCAAAGTATTTAGACGACGGGCTATTTTTGTTCTCTGAACTGCTGCGGCTGCAAGAGCCAAGTCCTGCGAGACTGGCCACACTGGTCATCCTGCTCTGGAGAAACTTCTCGCAGGGACCACAGTCCCCTGCCTGGGTATTTCCCTGATGTTTCAGGGCCACCAGCACAACCAGAGGGTTTGAAAGCCTTCGATCTGGTGCAAGCAGGGCTCAGTGTCCTTGGCAGTCAGGTTTT
Organism: Apaloderma vittatum; assembly: GCF_000703405.1. NCBI lineage: Eukaryota > Metazoa > Chordata > Aves > Trogoniformes > Trogonidae > Apaloderma > Apaloderma vittatum. The sequence goes on along the minus strand of NW_009703058.1, from coordinate 5,222 downwards.
TTTTTTCTGGGTTGTTTCTTTTTTTTAGATGCTGAGGGTGTTAAGTGACTCTTTCACCTCCTTGCACTGTTTTCTAGACACGAACACGATCATTTCTTGTATCATCAGCATTATTCCCGTTTGGTTCCCATGTGTTGCCTGATCTAGTCGAGAGGTGGTGTCCCTGGTGGCAGGGAGGCTGGATTAAAATGATCTCTGAGGTCCCTTCCAGCTTAGGCCATTCTGTGATTCTATGATAAGTAAGTTAGCGGATATTTAGCTCATGAAGTGGCCACTGTGTGCTACTGCATTCCAAACTCGGGACTTAATCCTGCAAACCGCCGGGCATTTTCAGCCATTTAAACTTCACAGGTAAGAAATTTCCCCCCTTCTGCTATGGCTTGGCCTGTGGCTGCTGGTGCCTTCCTAGGCAGTCACCCATCGATGGGACGAAGGTGCTGAGGACGGGCCGAATGGATGCCGCGGGGCTGTGAGGAGCATCGCTCCTGGCAGGGGGTGACCCCGTGGTGCTCTGCTCCCCGCTTCCGTCACCGGCCATCCAGGGCAGCTCGGCAAAAGCAGCCAGGAGCATCGCTCGAAGCAAATGCCTTCAGCAGCGCAATAGTGGTCAGGTGAGGCTTTATAACCTTTATATATAACTTTATATTTTTATAAGCTCCAGCTTAGCCAGTCTCTGTGGTATTGGATTTTTTAATTATTTTTTTAAATTATTTTTTTTACGGAAATTTAAAGAAGGGGAAGGAATTAGGCAATGGCTGGTTCTCGGATGTTCCCTTGCTGGAGACGAGCGCTCTGCCTGCACACGTCTGTCGTGCCACATCGGCAGCTCTCTGCAAGCCAAGAACACGGCAAGATGCCTATAAATGTAAAAGAGGAGGGTATTCACTCCTGCACTGTGACTGGAAAAAACAGCTACTTCTATATTTATTGGATGGCCAGGACTGCCCACCAGGTGGAAAAACCCGAGGATTCTGCGCCTCCGGAGGCTCCTACAGCTGGGGAAAAAATCTCACTGTGAAATAAATACATCTGATGCCTAAAATGCTTTGCCTGCGAGAACAGGGATGAGGACTGCACGGAGATATTCCTAGCCCCATAATTATTTCTCCAGGCACGTGGAAAAATCAGTTCTCAGCTGTCACGTTTATAAACAGCAGACACAAGATCAGACAGGGGGATATGGAGCTATTTGTCACAAGGAGCTACTTTACAGGGTTAGAGCAGAAACTCCTTCAGTCCCTTCCAAGCCACAAGTGGGCTAAGGCCAGGCGGCAGCTGCCTGAAGAAAAGTCCATGTTCTTCTGACCTCAACAATTTCAGCTTAAATCCTCCTGAAAAAGTGCTTGCAGCAAAAAAGCCATCCCTGCATGGCGATGGAGAGTGGCCCTGCTGGGATCTGGGGAAATAAGGGGTCAAAGCTGGGTCTGGAGCTGGCAGGGAGGTGGGTTTTTTGGGGCTGCAGCACTCAGGTGGTCTGGATCAAGAATTGTGACCCCGGAGGGAGGCACTGCCTGCGAACCGAGGGCAAAGCTGGAGGTACAGGAGCGATACTTTCAGGTTATGCACAAGGATGATGCTGTGAGGGCAAGTTAAGTGGTTCCCTGTGCTGGCAGCTGAGGATTTTTGCAGGAGCAAAAACAGGAACAGCGAGAATGGTGCCTTTCTGGTCTCGCAGCAGTTCCCACGGCTTAGTTTTGCTGGCTTTGGCTGTGAAACGTGAATTGCGTGGCTGTTGGAAAACCTCAGCAGTGCCCCAGCCCGGCATCCTCTGGGACAAACTTTGCACTGCCAATGTGATCGATACGTGAGGCAGCCGGGCCAGAAAAACAGTATTGGTAGCAGAGAAAAGCAATAAAAACGAGCATGCCTCTGGGGAAGGCAGAAAGAGACATTAACATCCTTCCAAGTTAAAGAGTGTCCCCTCTGGGTTCGCCGAGTTCGCCGCTGACAGGTTTGCTCTGCTGTACGACAGCCTGCGCTAAGCAGGAGGCGTGACTCTGGGTGCAGAAGCATCTCTTCAGCAGAAACATCTTAGTGTCCTGCTGAGAGGGGATGCAGTGGAAAGTCATTGGCATCATGTTTCCTAGGGCCTTGCTTTCCCTAAACTCCGAGTCTCCTGGACACAGTCCTTGGATGTGCTCCTCCCCCGAGGATCGTAGCTTTTCCCTGAACACCCAGGATGAGGGATTTTTGGCTCAGTCTGCGCTTCCAGCGGTGCTGGGTGCCAGCTGCCCGGGTCGCACACTGTGCAGCCAGGAGCAGGGTAATCCCATCCACTGCCCCTGCTCCTGGGATCTGGAATAAACATCAGCCCAAGATTATTTTCTTCTGTAACAGGGCTAACAGGGAGGTTTTATCAAGGCAGAAGCAACATCTGAGCCTCTCACACCCCTTCTGGCTTTCAAAAACACCTGAGCGTGGAGATGAAAGCCACAGGCACCAACCCTCCTCCATCTGCCTCTCAGCGAAGGAGAGAACCTCCCCGTGTGAGACAGCCAGCGAAAAGCTGCATTGTGCAATTGCTGCTGAGGCATTCGAGGAAAAAGAATAACATTTAGCAGTTCTGACAAGAACGTGCCTAAGCCAGCAAGCTCAGCTTTTCTTGCCCCAGGCTGGGGGAATGAGCTGGGCAGAGCCAGAGGGAAATTCTTTGCATTCTTAGGCTTGGGAAGGTGGAAATAAGGTAAAATACTCCTGGATGAGGGCCAGGATATCTGGACTAGCAAGCTTTCTCTTGCTTTTAAACATCACACTGGAACTGAATTCAGGACTGTTTTTGGAGTGGAGCTGGTGTCAGGAAAAGTCTTGTACTGGAAATCCAGGGAGGGGAAAAAAAAAAAAAGAACCATCTTTGTCTCTGAACGTGCCAGATCTCCAGCTAGCAGAGAGCAGGGCAGCGCTGCTGGGGACTTCGCTCACTCGTGCCAGCGCTGGCCCAGCAACTTGTAGGATGTGGTAGGAAAGCTGCCCCAGGTGTAAGGGTGGCACAAGCTGTCATTGTTTGTGTTGTAGCTTCTATTTGGAAATAACAAAAAAAAACAACAAAAAAAGCTTAATGTAAGCTCCTAAGTAGCAGAAGCTTTCAGGACTTGGGGCCGCTCCTACCTCCTCTTCCTCCCACCGGCAGTCCCAGTCGCACCGTACGGCATTTAAAGTTTGGGAATAACTATGAGCTGTGCCGCTGGCAAATGAAAATTGGGCACAAAGCAGGAACAGCCACCGGGACCAGCTTCTGTTGCTCTTGGAGTTCAGCAAACCCTGAGCTGTGGCCCCACAGCACCAGCCCAGCTCCCGCCATGAGCTGCAGTTTTGGTCCTGGGCTCGTGCTTCATCCCATGCAGGCAGCTGAGCCTCCAGTGAAGAGGAATTATTTCCCAGCTTTAAGGAACAAAACAGGAACAAACCAACAAGGAACAGTTGATGCAACCGTCAAATAACGAGCAATTATTTCTATTGCTTCTCATAGTGTTTATCCACCAGGAACCACTCCACGGCCGAGTTAAGCTCCAGCTGTACCGAGACCTTGTGTGACGCAATATTTGATGGGTTATTTGATCTGTGGCTCGCAGACGAGCGCTGATTAAAGAAGGACCCAGCATGGGGCATCCGCTGTGTACAGTAGCTTGGTCTGCTTTGCACAGCAGTGTTGTGCTTTCCCCCCTTGCCTTTAGAGAACAGCAATTTTCACCCCAGAGGCACCGTTTGATTGCCACAGATTGGAATCCTTTAAAAGGGACTATCTGTGTGAGTCACAGTTAAAGCCATAAAGGAAAAGCCAATAAAGCGATCTGAAAAGTGCTGCTTAATGGATTGAGGCAAACTTACTGGAAACAGGATAGAGACTGTTTCATCTTTCAATCATTAGTTCAAACCCAGCTGCATTCAGGAGCAAATGACATTTATTCCCTGTCAGTAGCTCTCAGAGAAAAGAAATCTGAAAGGAATTTTACCACCTGAAAGGAGATGCTGGTTTCTCTGCGCTCCCAGCAGCTCCCTGAGCGTGTCTGAAAGCTGTATGGACGTTAAGTATTTTTAAAATTCAGTCCTTACAGGGCAGAGCTTTTCCCACCGTGAAAATACTTGTCACTGTCCTGAACACAAGTAGTGGCTCAAGTAGCTGCCTTCATTTTCTTAGCAAATAAAATGCTCATGAGCTGTACCATGTTCAGCCCTCTTGACAGCAAAGCTCCTCTGTCACCTCAGCAGAGCAGGAGGCAGAACAAGCAGTCATCTGTACCAGCTCTCCGGGCAGCGCTGGCAGCGAGTGGTGGCTTGTTGGTATCAGTGGAAACCACGTCCTGACAGGCTGGTAAATGTTTGATGAAAGGCACTTTGCAAGGGCTGAGAGACAGAAGTTAATGGGCTGTGATTAATTCTTTCATCCCGATGGTATCGTTGTCAGCTCAAGTGCCGTTGCTCCGCATCTCCTGAGGCTGGGATGGCGGCAAAGCCCAGCTGGTTGTCTCCCAGGATTTGTACCGTCTCTTTGCAAGACCGGACAGTGCGTCAGACCTGATTGTAGGGCTTTCGGGATTAAAAGGGGATGTTCTCCCACGTGGTGGTTTCCATCCTGGTTATACCAAAGACCTGGTGCTGGTGCCGCCTCCCAGCCCCGGTGTCCTTGGCAATGGGATTGTTCCCTCTGATATGACCCTGCAGCAGCACTGACTTTTCCCTGGGGCGTTTGTCTGTATACGGTCATGGCAGCTGGACCAGAGCTCCTGTGTGTAAAGAAGAAATGTTTTCAGTTTGATTCAGCCTTTATATATCAGTATGTTAACAAGTCAAATTCAGCCTGTTTTCCTGCTGCTGAGGAATAAAAGCTGTGGTTCTGCACAGAGCGCTGAGAAGGAAGCTGTCAGGATGGCCTAAGGCCAGTCTTTGTTAGAGGTGAGTTAATCTGTGGATGTGAGTCTGGTGTAGCTACGCCTACAGGGGCAAAGGGCTGGTGCAAAGCATCCTTACTCCTCACCTGGCCCCTTTACCCAGCCACGGCTCAGAGGAGTTGTGTGATGCGAGTTTAGCCTTGACCTCGTGCTCCAGCCTGATGCTATTCCAGGTGTTTCCACAGCTGCACATGTGGAGGGCACATGGCATGTGCGCCCCTACTGCCGCAAAACTGGGGCGTTGACAGCGGAGGACACCCCAGCTCTGAGCCAGACAGTTCTCCCCTTCGCTCAGCACAACGGGATTCAGGGTTTCGGATGGTCTCACCCATGGGA
>NW_009703057.1:3104-28715 GCF_000703405.1 Apaloderma vittatum | reverse complement strand
AGCGGCCGCTCGCGCTTACACCCCCCCCTTTGGGATGCGGAGCTGACAGTCTGGATGAGGAGCATCCCTCTTCCCCTCTTGCTTTCTTTTTCTTCTTCTTTTTATCCCCAAGTCAGGGTCAATTTTAGTTGGAATGGTCGGTTTAAATATTTGGGAGATGCTCGGGGCCGCTTCTTGGGTGTTTCAGCCTTGCACGGGGCGAAGGAGCTTGTTCGGGCCTTTCAGCCTTGTGCAGTAACTGGGCCTTGGGGCTGCTGCCTCTGCTGCGGTCCCTCCAGCTTGCCTGGGGTTCCCAAGCGTTGCCGTCCGTCTTCGAGGATCTCCAAAGTCCTGAAATGTGACGGCTTGTCTGCTCTGTGATAGTCCTGCCATGCCAGAAGTATCTGTTGTTTGGGAAACGATGGCAATGCTTCTTTACTGCACGAGGATACGAGTTGATTAGTGCAAAGGGAGAGAGAAGGGATAAAACTCATGTGATCTGTATGCCTTTTATAGCAGTATTGAAAAGAACACCTAGATTTTGGGGGCTGAGAGAGGTTTGCTACTTGGTATGATTATTGTGCAGTGGTTTAGGGCGTTTTATGCTTAGCTCTTACTCAGCAAGATGACTCTGAATTTCTAGAAGGTCAGAGGAGGTAGCTTGATGGGATGTGTACAATATAACATGTATTGCAGTAGAGACTAGAATAATCTAAAAGATCTAGTAACAGTCTAGTATGTCCTACTTTATGTAGTGGGAAAATAATATGAAGTTTTAAACGTTTCTATTTTGATTGCAGGTGTGGAGCATGTCAGTGGTTTAGGTTGTTTTATTTGAGGTTGGTTGGTTTGTTTTGCTGAAGTCTACATTTTGGAACCATCTTTTACCAGAGCCTGCTGTTTGGGAAGAGGAGAGAGGGCATATGATCCAGAATTGTAGAGATTAAGATTCCTTAGTGTTAGCCTAGCAGTTAACACTTTGTCTGCTGTAGCCAGTCTACTTCTTTTCCTGACTGTCTCTGCCAGGTGAGAAGACAACTTACTATCCAAGAATTTTCACTTGGAAGTGCCAGTGAAAACCACCTACTCTGTGAACATCTCTCCAAGAAATCTCTTGTCTGTAGTGGAAGTTTAAAGCCTGCTGGGAGACTTTTGGGTGTCTGAAAGGTGAAACCAGCACTGGAGTCTGGTCCCTGAGATCACCTTGCTTATCACACCAGCTAGCAATCAGCAATTGGAGCCCTTGGAAATGACTGAGTAGGCAGCAGATGAACTTTCCTTCATTCACAAACTCTTCAGACGTCTCAGACACGTCAATGCACGTAATACATTCATCCAGGGTAATGGAAAACCCTGTTTCAGAACTGCTGTTTGTGGCTATTCTCTTCATTGCTCTCAGTATTTCTAAAACTGTTCCGGTCTGATCCAGTCCCTCTGAACAGTTGAAACCTGTGTGTGAATCAGAGCTCAAACTGTTTTTCTCGACTCCCTCTTTCAGAGCTACAACTACTTTGCAATTGCTGTAGCGTAACGTCTGTTAGGAGCTAGCACATCGGCATGAACCTGCCTCTCGGTGTGTCCTAACCGGTTCAGGATCCCAGCAGCAGGGACCTTACAGCACAGAAGATTTCTACAGGACAGAGAGCTCTCCAGCCTGCTTTTAAGCAAGACAGCTGTTCAGGTATGCTTACATTTAATTCATTGGCCTGTTTGTTATTATCTCTTCCCTTTCAAATACGTGCTTGTTGCTCCAGCTGATTCTCCCAGCTTGGGAGAGGGATAAAGATGTTGGCTCGCGATTCCCAAGGAGGTGCCTGCAGAGAGTAGTTAACGTTCACCCACAGGTGGTCCTGGAAAACTGCTGAGGACAGGACACAGGCCGATAGGTTTGTCCCTGGGACAGCAAGTTGCTGCAAACTCTGCTGTTGTGACTTCCAGCGGCTGTGGGTGAGGTTTGCGGTAGGTCCCAGTGTTGCTGTACCTGGGCAAGTACATGTATTCAATTCTCCACCTTGGCTTGTACCACAGCACTTGTTTGCTTTTAGGATGTGAGAAATACTTTTTTTTTTTTTTAGATTTTTTTATTGCATTCTTTGAAATTCCAGGGGACTGCAGCTCTCAGCCGTAGGGGGGGATGAGAAGGATTGAAGCCAATGATTCGCAACAACCAAAGATGAGAACTTGAAATTTAGATGTCAAATGATGGCTGTCAAATGATGACGTCTCTGTCCTCTCAAGTTACTTAAACCGCTTCAGTCATGGTGTAGTCCTTGTGCTTTGGGGACACTATGAGAGGGAACTGCAGGCTTAGCAACAGGTTCAGCTGTGCGTCAGGGTCAGATTCAGCATAATGTCAGTCACAACTAAAGTGGCGTGAGGGAACCTGTCAGTTTAACTTAGTTTTCAATGATAATCAATTGAATGTCATGTTAAATCAAGTTTTCAAGGAGCGTGATTCTTTGTTTCCTGTTTTATATATGTGTCATAGTCATTAGGTTCACCTGGGAAGCCCTGTTGAGTGAATTTAGTCCACATGACTATTTATTGCACAGAAATTACTTGGCTTTTCTCCTCTCAAATCTCTCTTAATGATTTTATGTCTGTAGAATATGGTTAACTGCTGTAAGATAGGTGACTTCCTGGTAAGACTTGAAAGCAGCAAGTACCGATGTCTTTTTATATGCTGAAGCATGATTAGATATTATTGGAGGTCAGTATGCAAAGAAGCTATACAGAAAAGAAAAAATTCTCAAGTGAGTAACAGTGTCTGGTTAATCTTTACGGGAAGGTCAGAAGGCAGTGCCTTGCAGAGTATCTCGGGAATAAGCACTGTCTTTCTGAGGCTTTGATACCTCGTTCCCTTTCTACAAATGTGTAGCGTACAGAGAAGTCAGAAAGTGGCATTACTTAGGGAATAGCCAAGACATGGATACAATAGAGACCAGACAGTGTTTTTGGTCACATGTTTAAATATTTGAGCTGCCACTTTTACACTGTTTACTGAGGGTTTTATAGATCAAAACCTGAATTCTGTTTCAAAGGCATAAAACGCTAGACAGCGTTGATCTTTGGTTTTCTGTTAAACAATGCTTTTTCTTTAGCTTTAGTTTTAACTTCGTTCAACTGTATAGCGAAGGAGCACCACATATGCCAGAATAACAGCGTTTTCGGCATCCCTTTGGCATTCTGAGTTTAGCTGCCACAGTTAATTGACCCTTTGGCATTAGGGCAGAATTTTGGTATTTATGTCACATGCTGTTTGGTAGGAACAGTTAATGTTTCCTACGGAGAGGTGTGTGCGTGTTACTTAAAATTCTTAGGGCTAATTTTTTTTAGTTAAGAATTTGTACTGTTTCTGACTGTGTCACTGCAGTATCTCCAGAAATCTACCTGCTGCCTTCAGACTAGCAGGCTCACATGAGACAATGTAGAGGTTTTTAAAATACCAACATACATTTAAAAACCTTGTATAAAGCACACACTGGTGCTTTTTGTGAGGGCAAAGTTATGGGAATAATGTTGAAAAAATTGGATGAATCACTGTCTGAAAAGTTCACGCAAAAACCTCTGTAAAAATTCTCCTGCAAAATCCAGCTTCTTTTATCCTCCAGACTACGAGTGTATTTTTGTCAGTTGCAGAAAGCTCGCTCTTTTTGAATTTCTGACTGCCACATCCAATTTGACTTCCAAGGCATGCTGCTCATTTAAAGCAACTGAAGCACAGGGTTTCTTGTTCTGTCCTTAGTGTTCTGAAGTAAGTTTATCTCTTGATGTTATGAAAACTGCTAGATTCACATTCATAAAGCACCTTGGCTACGTACACAGTTAAAACTTGATTAAAAAAATCAGGATTGGTGGATGCATCAAGCGTTTAATCCTCTTAGTGGCTCTTCACTGGGGTCTCTCCAGTAGCTTTATTTCTCTCTTTTACTGGGGAGCCTGGAACTGGACCCAGTATTTGAGATGGGGCCTCAGCAGCCCTGAGTAGGAGGGAACAGTCGCCTCACTCAGCCATGTGGATGGCAGCGAAATCCTCTGGTCTGTCTCTCTCAGTTTCAGTCCCTGTGCTTGGAAATCCATCTGCAGTTTGTTTGGCGTTTGTTTTGTTTAGGTTTTTTTTTCCTTTGTTTTTTGCTGTCTTCAGTGTTTGAAATAGGTTTGACAGCTACGACTTTTGCATCAAACACCAGGAAGGGTGTCAGACTGATAGACTTCAGAACCTCTGCAGATTTCAGACAGGTAAAGGCATACCCAGTGAGTGTTACAAAGGCAAGTACATTTATTAAAAAAATCTTTGGAAGGCTCTAACCTTTTATATTTGTGCAAGAAGAGATCCTGCTGTTTGATGTAAGTATTTGACACGCTTCTGGGTTAGGAGAACCTTGTTTGCGTGAGTCTTTTTTAATGAAAACAAACAAATCAAGCAACGTTGATCAGCTGTAGACTGCATCCAGTTCTGGGGTGGCTTAGACCTACGGGTGCATCGGTAACAAGAATTGGAAAAGAAATTTGGAATAGTGCATGAAGAGACTTGGATGGACATACCAGTGTTGGGAATTCTCTCACTTTTACTTAGTATTGACGGATTTGAGCATATCGACAGGTTTGAGCATAAGCAGTCATTCTTTGATTTGTATGAAACAAAATGCTTTCACAGTTCTGTCCAAGAGCGATAAGAGTGTGAATTTCTATAGTAAGAGCTTAAACAGGTGAGAGCAGATACTTGATCACTGTCTCGGCCCGACAACAGTGAAGGTGTTCTAGTGTTTTAACACTGGGGTGTGCTCATGACATCCGTCCTCAGACTCTTGAAATTCAGTGAGCTGTTCTAAAGTGTCAAAATATGTTAGCAAGTGAACATACAAATGAAATTTTGAGGATGTCTCTTTTTTTTAATTTTCTTCTTCTTCTTCGAAAGCTGTAGCAGTCTCATCTCCTGAAGGGACATCTGGTGTGTGGACAGTAAAAAAACTGGATAAAACTTCTTCAATATTTTCAATAGTTAAACAAGTATCAGAGCTGAAGTCTTTTAAGAGAAGTTAGGAAAGCTCCAGAATTTTTTCCTATTCTATATGGCTGCTTGTTACATTCATACAGTAGCTCTTATTACTTTACATGTTGGTAGAAATGAGGTTTTCCCCTGTGCCTTTTCTCTTTGGAATATACTGGTTTGGGGACAGAAGTTTCCTAACTAAAATTTGGTTTAACTTGTGTCTAGCTCCACTTCCCATTTTGAAAACTTCCTTAAACAATGTAGCTGTAAATGATTTAATATCACTCTTTTCTTCTCACTAGTTTCTATTCCTATTTGAAACCTGAGCGCTAGGCTAGGTTTTGAAGTTTTAAGTTTCTTTTAAGAAAGGGCCAAAAATTTTTAAAGGTCAGGTTTCTGATTGATAGGGATTTTTTTTTGTTTTTGTTTGTTTATTTCGGGGTGGGTTATTTGTTTTGGGGTTTGTAGTGGAATTTTTTATACTTTTAAGCTTGCCAGTAGGAACTCTGCAGTTGTCAGAAGACACGAACAGTGTGATAAAGTGCTTTTCCTTGCTTTACTGGTGGTACTTTGCGTCTGCGTGAAATTATGAGGGCTGCCCAGTGCTTCTGAAGTCAGAACTTCTGCCGTGCGTTGAAGATGCAGCGTGTTCTAGCTCTTAGCTGCAAGCCTGCCCACCATCAATGAACAGCCCATGGTTGGAGTGCCCAAGACGTCTGTTTGAGGGCTCCAACGGTATGAAACCTGCGTGGGGGGGTGCAGAGAAGTGTTTTCAGGGAAACTGTGCAGCAGTCTCTGCTTGTCCAAGAAGACTGTCAGCCTTTGGCTGTCAAAGTAGCAGAGCTGGAGAGAGTTGTTTTGTGAGTTTAGTTTGGTTAGTGACTGGTGTATGTCCCATATATAAAAGCTGATCTGTAAATAATGTCAAAAATCTGTGAGGAGAGCCTTGAACTATGACTCTCATTTGCAAGTTTCTTCAAAGATCTAGAATTAAGTCTTTCACCAAGGTTCTGGCTATTCTGGGTCATGTGAATAAGACTTCTCACTGGTGTTCATCTGTGTTCGTTAACTTGCTTCCTTTGTAGGAAAAGAAGCTGTGGATGTGCAAACTGCATATAAATAATGTCTTTTTCCAGTGGATGTTTGGACTCCTGCTGATGAGAAATGACAGGATTCTCTTTATTCCAAGAGGAATAGGAAAGGGGGGAAAACGGATTGCATGAGTTAAGCACCGTGTGGGAAGCAAGTGGCTGAGTTCTACGATAAGAGGTGACATGCAGATCCCCTTAAAGCAGAGGAGCTGCTTTTTCTGAAGTAGAAATGGTGACTTTACTTTTTTTGGCACTATCTTTTTATCCATATAAAGCTTATGACATCTACAGAAACAGAGGAAGGTTGGTATTCAGTAGCATTTCCACAATCAACTGCTTCAGGCATGAATCCCTTGTTCTGCACAGTGTAGTGTAACGTGCTTAACTCCTGTATCGGTGATGCTTTCTTAGCTTCCCGTGATGATGTGCTTCAGAGAGACGTTGCCAAACACAAGGGACTTCTTGCACGCCTGACTCGAGGGAAGCATCCTGCCCATGGATCTCCTTTAGCTTAAAACTTTCCAGAGCTGAGGCACTCATCTCCTTCCGTGGCCCCATGGTTGAGTTCAGTGCCTGCAACCTGAAATTATAAGGTCTGTGAGTTAAATCTCAGTCTTCTTCTTAGTGTAAATATCCTGAAACTGCAAAAATAGCTCTCTGAGAAGACATTATGCATAGTAGGCATAGCAGCACAGTTTTTCAGACCGTTGGGGCTTAAGCCTCTGAGAGTGCTTCGTGTTTTCTTCAAGTCCAGCCTAGCGGTACTTGTTTGTAACAATGGGAAAACATGGCGGTAACTTTTGATTGGCTCGAGCAGAGGTATGCAAGGGGAAGAAAAGAAACATCTGCAGCTGTTACAGCATGTTCCCATTGAAGTAAAACCAGAAGAAAGCAAGGAACAGGCAACTTTTTCCTTTTAATTATTAAAAAAACCCCAACAACAACAAAACATTTTAAGGGACAAGTGTGGTTTTTTTTAGCTACATTAATATTGTGAGAGAACACTGCAAGGAATGAAAATAACCATATCGGATTACTTCCAGAAATCATTGTGCCTTTTTTTTTTCCCCCCCTTAAGTAGGACTCGGCCAAACTGCAAAGTCAAAAGCTCTTGTTTGTGCCTCTCTGTTGGGAGCGAGCGTAATTGGTATATGCTGTACAGCGGGAGTTTGCTGACCGAAAGGCCCGGAGCTCGGAGAAGTTATTGTGCCTGTGTTCATTAACCGACGGCCATGGGTGCCGCCTTCCCAACGTCGGAAAGTCAAGTGGCAGCGCCCGGCGCATGCTCCCTGTGCCCGTGGCCTTTCGCCTACTTTGTGAGCGAGCATGTGACAGCAGAGGAATGCAAAGGAGGGGAAGTGTGCAGCAGCTTATGATTAAATTGGCCTTTAAGGAGGAAGAGAAGCGAAGAAAGGGATTTCAGGAAGTCTTTGGTGCTCGGCCATCGTAATTCGGAACAGTCTTAAAGGCTTACGGTTTTTTTAAGCAAAGGGAAAGGGTAGGAAAAGAAACAAGCTGTCTGATTGTTTCACATCTTAGGATCAAGGAATGCAGTCCTAGAACTAGATTCATCTTTGCTTTCAGAGTAGGTTTTCTTTGGTTGTTTTGGTTTTTTTTGACTTGATTCAGGATTAGTTCTTGCTGGATTAGTAGCTCTTCATTTAGGAATATTCCTCGCTGAAGCTTATTTAGTTTTGTGATCATGTTATGTTTTAATTCATTAAAATATCGTGTTGACGATTAATGCTATTTGTAATCTTTCACTGCCTCAGGCTGTAGAACCGCATGTGCCTAAAAAGGGAAGGGTTCCTGAAATTCTTTCTCTTCAGAAGCAGAGAGGGTGGTAGTTGCAGATTCCCAGACTGAGGAGTCACAGGGAGGTTGAAGGGCAATAGAACCTACTTGGTCCGATACTGCCGTTCGAGGATAGAAAATTCCACAAGTGAACTTTAGAACCTGTTGGCTCTTCTTGAGGCAGGTGCCTGGTTCTGTGTGTGAAGTTACGGTGGCTGAGATTTGTGGGGGGGTTTTTTTTCATCCCAGTCTGAATAGTACTGCTAAACATATGATGAAATCTTAACTTTTTGTGCTTTTCCCTTTTACCAACTACACTGAGTCCAGGCTGCACCACATATTACTGCTGCCTGTCTCTTGTTTTAGCGCTCTGTTGCAGTTTCGATCTCAATGTCAAACTGTACAACAGCACAGCCTCTGGGTGAATAAGCAGTCGTTAATGACAAACTCATTAAGTACTACATGGTGTAGTTTTTACTAGAATGTACAGGGCTTGTCTTAAAGGTTTGGAAACTGGTGCTCAAAGCCGATTTGGTTTCTTTATTGTCCTAATCACATACAGTATGTGCATAGATCAAATTGCACCCTGCATGTGTGGTGCTGTGAGCTTTAGCTGCCCTTCAGGAAAACCCAGCAGCCTCGTTCATCCAGGACTCGGCCTCTAAAACTTGAGCGGTGGCTGGTGGATTTGGGAGAGCAGCCGTCAGCCGCTGGAGCAGCAGCTGTATTGCAGAGGTTGATCATTTTAGGCCTGTTGCAAACAGTCACTACCTCGTGGTCAGCAGCCGTACTGAGTGCTGTGTAATAGCCTTTATCTTGTTCATCTCTGCCTAATGCTCTTTCTCTTCCTACACTGTGTGTTTCTTTCCTAAGTATACTATTACTGCAACACACCCAGGGCTTATGTTCCCTGGTTGTCTTCTCACACACCTTGGCACCCCTTCTTTGCGCTCTGCGGGACTTTGACATAGTAGAATATTTAAAAACCAGAGGAGCAGGCACTACAGTCATAATAAACTGCTTTTGAAATACCCAGCTAAACTGCACTGGGTAGCTCTTGTGTGCTGTTCAACAGGGGAGGATTTTCTACCAGAATCTAAGTTTAATTACAAAGTCAAAATTTCAAGTTTGCAAAAGAACTGCACGTTTCAGCCTTTGAGATTTGAAAGGTAGTTGTACTTTCTTTTGATTTCGCTGAAATAGAAATGCCAGTGCCACCTTAAAACACTTGCTGTTGGTAGTGTGTTGTACCACTAAAAATGGGCAATGAAAACTTGCCCTTGAATCCTGAGCTACAGGTGGGATAATGGATTCCCCTACCCTTTGCCATACTTGTAAGAGGCTGTTGTGTTTTGGGGTTATGCCCACTTTTGGTAAGCTAATAAATGAACGTGGACAAAAGGCTTCGGAATCATGAAGGTGGAATACGTGGGCCGTTGCAATGTTATACCCAGAGCTTATCTGCAAAAATCTACCTTCTGTTGCACTCAAACATGAGTCTGAATTAATGGTGAGTAGGGGTAACTTCCAGGGTGTTTAGGTAGAAACGCTGGTTACGGAAAGAAAGGAGCTGTGGATATGAGCTGATAAATAAGAGCGTGCAGTTCAGTTTGAATTGGCTGTCTCCTCAGACAGAGCTGAGACAAACAGTGTTGGAGGGTTTGGGCTGGGCTGGCCACTGAGCGCTGACAGGGAAGGGAAAGGGAATAAGGCACAGAGACTTATGGATTCAAAAAGAAAACTAAAACAGCTTTAGTGAAATTATACGACTGCTAATAAATAACGAAAATAATAAAATAGACAGTATCGGCCCCAACTGCCCCCCGCCAATAGCAACACAAGAGCTCGAGTCAGGAACTCAGGGTGGGGATCAAAGGCAGAAGAACGGACCGAGTCCTCCTTGGTAGTGGGCGTTAAAGGAGTGGAAGAGCAAGAGACCTTATCCCCTGTGATCCCTCAGCTTTATCCTGACTATGACCCATATGGAATGGAACACTCGTGTTGGTCACCTGTCCTGTCCCTTCCTCCCTGGAGCTGCAACCTTTTACTTCTTCGTGACCCTTTTTACTTCCTGCGTAACTACGGGCACGATATTTGCTTAAGGAAGTGCAGCCTCTTAGGAGAGACTTAGCCAAAAATGGTTGGACAGAGAATTGGTTCAGCTGAGCTCAAACCACAGCCAAGATGGAAACAGAATCACGGTTCCACTTCCTGCGTTGTTTTAACTTCCAGCAGTTGGTTTTTTTTCTAGTTGAGCCTCTAAGTCTGCCCATTATGATGGTCATTTCTCTGTGTTGGCACTGTTGTTGTTTGTTTGTGTGGTTAAACTGAGCTACAATTCAATTAAATTTCCTCTCAATTTCAGTTTTGTTTCTTTTTCCGACAGTCGTGATTTGGTTTCCTCAACTCTGCACAGGTTTTACTTCTGCAGTTGTTTGCCAGCTCCCCACAGGGGCTGTCGTGTTTTATTGCTGTGACTGATCAGCTTGAAATTAAGATATGAAAAAAAATTTGGAGGAAGACATGGCATGAAGCAGCTTTGTTTTGCGAGCTGAGGCGAAGACTTTAAATATCTTTTATTTCAAAGTGATGAAAGGAGGAAAGAAATCTGAATCTTTCTTATCAGTACAAAGTGAGCTGCTAGATACCTGCGGTGTGCTCTTTCTAAGTATTCTGGCTTGAATTTTCTGCTCTGCTTTGGGTTTTTATATATTGCGTTTAATGCAGTATATTCAGCTCGCTGCAATCCTGCCCAAAGGCCCAAGCTACATGAGTGGTTTGCTTTTGTTTTCAGCTCTTGTGGTTAGAAGAGGTACCTTAATTACCGTTCTGGGAGCTCAGACTGACGTGCAAGTGCAGCCTGTAAGGAAAAGGCAAGTACCCTATGTAAATCGGTCAGAATTTGAAATATTTCCCAAAATGGCTCTGTAGAAGATATCTTGCTAGAAACGGATTAGCCCTTAGTTCCTTTCAACAATAAGGAAATAACTTTTTTTTTTTTAATTTGTTTTTTTTTGACAGAACTCTCTGAAAATGGCAGAAGCTCATCAAGCAGTAGCTTTTCAGTTTACAGTAACTCCAGATGGGATTGACCTGCGCATGAGCCATGAGGCACTCAAACAAATATACCTATCTGGTGTCCATTCATGGAAGAAAAAGTTCATCAGATTCAAGGTATTTTAAATTAGGCGAGTCCACCAGACTTGAGGGTTATTTAATGTTTTATAGACTTATCAAACTTCTGTTTAGGCAAAACTAATTTTTTTGCCTTTATGGCAAATAAAGTTCCGTGCTCTGAAAGGCTTGTGTAGGTTTTGGTTAAAATGAGATGCTGAGGAAGTAGCGCTGGGTGATGCTGTAAAGATTGAAAAGATACATATTTTTGATTTATTCTGTGGAAGCAAGATGTGGATGTTAACAATAGTTTTAATTTGCTTCATTCTCTTCATAATACAACATGTAATTATGTGATCTTCTAGCATAAATCACAAACACATCTAGTGAGTGTCATATCACTTAGATGACTACTCTCTTGATATTATGTGTTCTTTGCCAAAATTAAATTTTCAACTTCAGGGGAAGGTTTGCTGTTTTCAGAAAGTTACCTGAATGCCTACCGTGTACAAGCTATGCTAAATAATAATGTTTTTGATGAAGGTTGTTGTGCATTTAGTGTTTTGTTTGTGTGATCGTATCTATTTTATTAATAGCAGACTAGATAGAGATGCTGAAGATAGCCGGTAGCCTTTGATTGTATTTTTACCAGTAGTTGTAATGAAATCGTCTTGTAAAGCTACGAGAAGCACTGTTTATGTGATACAAAAAAAAAATAAAAACCACCTTGGTTCCAGTTTTCAGTACCTTGTTCAGTCGAATGTTTTTGTCATGTATTCATTTAGAGAGGCCTAACTCCGTGTCAGTGTTCAAAGTGCCTTTGTTCCAAAGCTAGTTTCAGTGGTTTTAGTAAGACTTGCAGCAGAATCAGTGTTACCTTTAATTCTTGGTATCGTTGTGACCACCTGGCTGTAGCAGTCAGACTTAACTAAATCCATTCCCTACTCCTGCATTAAGCGTACGTAAAGACAACTTTGGATAGTCTTGACTTCTTGTTTAAAACTAAATGACTGAAATGTGTTGATTTTTTTGTGTCTTTCCGTGGTAATATGAAGTCAAATGCTTTGGTATGAGAAGAATTATGTGAAAGCTTTTCTTTCCAGAATGGAATTATCACTGGCGTTTACCCCGCTAGCCCATCGAGCTGGCTTATTGTAGTTGTGGGTGTGATGTCAACGATGTATGCCAAAATTGATCCTTCTCTGGGAATAATAGCTAAAATCAACCGCACGCTTGATACAACGTAAGTAGACTGAAAAGTTATTGTTCCTCAAAGAAAATCGATTTGATTGGTAGCTACTGGTAAAGCATATCCAGTTTTGAGCAGTGTGTTTGCGACAGGGTGACCCAGGTACGGCAGATGTGTCAGTAGGTTGTTGCACCGGTGTTACCACATTGTTTTCTGAGCGTTAGGGAAGCACAGTTGGCAACTTCTGTGGCCTTTGATCCTGCCGCATGACAGGGTGTTTGGAAAGGAGTTGATGAAAAAGGGCTAAACCACCAGGGATCTTGTGTAATGCCTGCCCGTAGCGCCACTAGGCTTCGATTTACAACATTGAGTTCTCTTCAGAACTTAAACCGATGTTAACTGACACGTGCTGGCTTTTGTTTTACACAGTGGCTATATGTCCAACCAGACGCAGAACATCGTGAGCGGGATACTTTTTGGCACAGGGCTTTGGGTTGCCCTTATCGTCACGATGCGCTACTCTCTGAAAATGCTGCTTTCCTATCACGGTTGGATGTTTGCCGAACACGGCAAAGTTTCTGCAGGAACCAAGTTTTGGATGGTAAGGATCTTCCCCGTTCATCTTAACTTCTACGTGCTTTGTATTTGAAGCCTTAAAATTGTGTAGACTTTTCCTTGCTTGTGTTTTCTGTGTCATGGGACAAAAGGACGCTGTTGGGTAGATATTTCTGCTAATTACTGTCATCCTTCTGATGCTATAATTAAGCTATTCAGGATGGCCTTGTAGAAGGAAGAGTAAGCACTTCAGGAATAACTTCTGATTTTGCCAGTGCCTTGGGACTGCGTGACTCAAATACCTACTTTTTCTCTGTGTGCAAGTACAGCTTAAAGAACTTGGCCTTCCCTGCCAAGGAATCTCGTCCTCCCCAGGAAAGGGCTACCCTAAGTCTTTGCTGAGATGTTATGGTCTCTAGTCACCCATTCTAAAATTGATCTCGTGCTCAAAGAAAACAATATTGAATGTCCTTTCAGTTGGTTTCATGGCATGTCTGCAGCACGAGGTGGAGAAAAAGCGTGAGGTAGGTCGCTTTCAGCGTAAGGATAAGAGTGATCTGGCTCCTGTTGATTCTTGTGAAGCTTTGCAAAAAGATGTTTAAAGGATGGGATGTGTATAAAGTGTGGAAATGTACATATACATGCTTCAAGAGATTAAGTGGGTTGCTGGTACTTGGACTTGATTGTTTCAACTCATTTTTGCCAGTATTGTTGTAGAAAGAACTTAAGTGCCCTACTTTGACAAAAATTAGTCTCTCCAGCCTCAAAAAGTGTTAGGCTAGCAATCTGTCGCTATTCATTAGGAGGCATGTTCAAGAACAGGTATCCAGATGGGTGCGCTAAAGTAGAATTTAACGTTCATCTGTTACAAATGAAGTTTCTAATTGATAGTTTCTCCTGGAAGCGGTGTCAGGAGCCTCACGACTCGAGTTTGTACAGTGCAAGCTCTGAATGGTAAGGCTTTCTGTCAACTGCTTGAACCTGTAGCTGTCTGGGTTTCAGCATGTCCTACCGGATCGATATTTTAATATTGCTTCATCAACCTTAAACGGTGTGAACTGTAATGCTACTTATCGTGCTTCGTTGTGTATTGTATTTATAAATTTTTGTCTTTTTTATTTGTTGCACATGTGTTTTCTTGTGTATTATATCTGTGTTAAAATTCAGAACACTGTAAAGGTCTATGCCCAACAGTATCTCATCTATAATTAATAGGAAGCTCTATTTTAATACCTTATTCTTTTTTAGACAGTCTTCACAAAAAAAAAAAAAAGGGCTAGCTTCCTCAGTAAAACAGCCCCAACTACTTTAACTTTCTAGATTTTTATTAGCCTTTAATATTGTGCTTTACGGGAGGGGTTTTCATGTTTGAGGGTTTTTTGTGTTTTGTTCTTTTCTTGGCTGTTAATCAGCATGAAAAACATTACTGTGAATATACCGTCTTCTCTTCAAATAGTCATGCAGATCAAAACTGAACCCTGATTTCAGTCACAGTGCAAAGTGATGTTTAGGCTGACTGGAAGTCTGGTGGCTCATTTAATGAACGTATTTAATCACCTAAAGTTAAATTTCCTATTCCAGGATTGGGGAGTGGGGGAAATCCAAATATAGTTGCAGCTTTAAAAAATAAGTTAAAAATTAATAATAATCTGCAAACAGATGCGGTGCATGCTAGAATGAGATTGTTCGCTGTGTTTGCATATGAAATCAGAGGTTTAACAAAGTGTGCATGTCTGTCGGATCACTTTAACCAAAACTATTCTAAATACTCTGTGATAAGTTTGCTTCAGAGACAAATACTCTGCAATGTGTTTGCTGTTGAGCAGGTGCTTCCTGCCTGAAGATCATTTCAGCTTTTCCTGGCTTAAAACTTGTGGAATTCAATTGTCTCCAACTATGGAATTCAATTTTCTTACGAAAAACTAAGCTTTTACTTCTCACCTGGCTTGCCGTGAAGCACAACTAGATTTCACTGGGCTGTTCGCTGTGGTACGGCTGACAAACCTGTGAGGCACATCTGTTTGCAGAGAGGTTTGGGCTGCTGCTGGGACTCTGCATTCCCTGAGGGTTTTGTGCTGCCTAAAACAACCTCCTCTGGCTGTGCTGATCAAGGAAACTGGGAGGGTGGAAAACCTCTCCATTTTAACAAGTCGCTTTGTCAGTTGGGAGGGAGGGAGCAAGGCAGCAGTTCTAGGAACGGAGCAGGGGAATGACATCCTGGGTTTTCTTCTGTCTTCAGCCTGTTGGCCTACAGACAATGTAGTCTATAAATCTTGTATATTGGACCAAGATTGCACTTAAACAATAAAGGTTCCGCTGTGTCGTTGGTGTAATACTTGGCCCTGCTTACGTGCTGAAATAAAGTGATAAGGTCAAAATCCTTTCCTGTGGAGCCAGAAGTTGCGTGGTGTAGACTTTTAGCCCAGTGCATGTCACAGCTGAAGAGACAGAAATGCTGCTTCTGTCTTTAGTCTCACCTGGAAAACAGGAGATGCTGGAAAAAAAGGGAGTTACGATGGGAACTGTTGCCTCTGGCTTTCTTGTGTGGTCGTTTGTTTGGGTTTTTTTGTAACACAAGCACTGCGTGTAACACTGGCATGCTGGCACAATTTGTCGTGTTCAAATCGTGCGATAGACTGTCTGTGAGGGACTTGTGCTTTGAAGAGACTCCCTGTAACATCAGTGCTGTTATTGATGGTGAGCTATAGCTTTGGAAAATAGTAAACCATGACTCCAAAGCGT
Source organism: Apaloderma vittatum (assembly GCF_000703405.1). Lineage (NCBI taxonomy): Eukaryota > Metazoa > Chordata > Aves > Trogoniformes > Trogonidae > Apaloderma > Apaloderma vittatum. The sequence continues at coordinate 13,258 of NW_009703057.1, read as the reverse complement.
AATTATTATTTTTAAAGGTGACTATAGTTATCTAGGATCCTTAGCTGAGTGCTGGGCTTGATAACGACTCCTGTTTCAAAGCACAGATTAGGTAGTTCTGTAGTATCTGCTGTGTTGTAAAAGATCAGCTGGTAGCCTTGATTTTTTTTTTTTTTAATTTATTTTTTTTTTTAATTCTTACAGAGGGAAATATATGAAGAACAGGAATGCTAAGTAACTCGGTCTTTATTTTCTGTTGAGGCTGAGATGTGTCATTCATAAACAATATTCTGTAATGACCAGAAGATTGTCTGGGAAGTCAGGAATTACTGTGACCCTCTTTCACTGGTCTGTTGTTTAACTTTAAAAAATTAGTTTATGTCGGTGCTTTTTTAATTTGTTTAACAGTGATAAATATGATAGTTTGCTAAATTTGGTACAGCGTAATTTACTATTGAAAAGAACTATGAGTTACACTATACTTTGTTACTCTGTCATTTTTCTTCTGTTGAACCTAATAATTTGAGGTGTGTATTTCGGTTTTGTTCTTCTTCAGGTACTTGTAAAACTCTTCTCAGGACGTAAGCCCATGTTATACAGTTTCCAGACATCTTTGCCACGATTGCCAGTTCCAGCTGTTAAAGACACAGTCAATAGGGTGTGTATATTCATTAATTGGTTTTCTTCAGTAGCACTGAGTCCATATTTAGATGCTCTTGTGTTGTGTTGTGTTTTGGTGTGCTTTTTTTTTTCTGTCCCGTGTTATAAAAGTCTTGCTTGGTGGTATCAGTATGGTGTACTGGACTGAAACGTCTGCATAGAAATTCAAATAAAGGCTATGGCAAACCACTGCAGATGGTGGTCATTTGGAGTCGGTGTACTTCGTATTGGATGATGGGATGTCCATCAATGTAAGAATGCACCACGAATTGTGATTTCCGGTGCTTTTTGTCTTCCACAGCTTGAATGCCCAAACATGTGTTTTGTGACACTGAACCTTGTAACAGTGTGTGAGTTAGGACGCTCTGTCACATAAGCTGAAGTTTTGACTTTTGGAGATGAAAAAACCTAAGAAGAAATATATCTTCCCCTTCTGAGTGGAAAATGTATATTTAGAAAAGTAACCTCTTCCACTTGTGATTTGTCTGGGAAAAGAGCTCATTTTTGTAGTTTGCAGGCAGATGTTTACAAGAGTGTCTGCCCTTATTTTAACAACATATTTGCAACCTCATGCACTGAGTCTGGGTAATCTTAGTCTGCTGCTCACATGCTTTGTGTGGGAATGGTGAGCAGCTGGGTGTCAGTTACTGCACTGACGTTAATTCTTACCCTGTTTTCTAGTATCTGGAATCAGTTCGGCCACTCATGGATAATGGAGAGTTCAGAAGAATGGAAGGTCTTGCCAGAGATTTTGCATTTAATTTGGGACCAAGGCTTCAGTGGTATTTGAAGCTAAAATCCTGGTGGGCCACAAACTATGTGAGTAGATAAATAGGAGGCTCAGTTGTTCAAATGATGTAACTTAATTTGTTCCCTGTGGTCTTTTATGGCTAAACTTTATTCTTTCTTAAATGTAAAAGGCAGTGGTTGAAACTGCCTAGTGTTTTTTTCATTAAAGTGCACTGGAGACCACCTGATTTGCACAGAAATAATTTGCGTGATTTGGTAAACAAACAGTGTGGTGAAAGGAGCTTGGAAGAATGAATCCTTGTGTTGTGCTTGTTATTCTGGAGCAGGTGATTCAGCTTTTGCTGTTATTGTTTCTTTTGAGATCTGTTTATTTGTTTGTTAAGCCTGATAACTCATCAGTGGGCCTGGCTTCCTGGCTTAGTATAGAAGAGTGATTTAGGACACTTTTTTTATATAGAGTGGCTGAAGTGTATGGAAGAGAAATAAAGAATTGTAATGATAAGTCGTGGTGGTCTTTCTTACCGAAATGAACACTCAAACCCCAGCATCATAATGAGAACTGTAATATAATGCCTTCCTAATATATTATCTAACATCTAGCTGTGCCCAGTAGCCTAACCTGTCCTGACAAAGCTGCAAAACATTCAGGAGATCTGATACACTTTAAATATCAGCTGAAGATAACTGCTTCAGAAGCTTACTACAGAGCTGTAGCTAAATTTAATTTAATTTGCCACTTTTTTTTTTTTGTCATTTTCCCTAAAGTTTAACCCGAATTAGATTGTCTATAAGTAGAGGGGCAAGCTAGCAGTTTTCTCCCAGCTTCTGTATGAACTGCTGTGGAGTCACTAACATAGGAGACATAAACTGGGAAATTGAGATTTGACTGCTTTTTGTTTCCCTTTCTGCTACAGGTTAGTGATTGGTGGGAAGAATATATATACCTTCGAGGACGTGGGCCAATTATGGTTAATAGTAACTATTTTGCAATGGTAGGCAAATGCTATACATACTTTATGTGTCAATGAAGCACTGTAAAATTTCTGCCAGGGATCTGATTTCGTCATCGTTTTCTGTTTAGACCTCTATTGCCTGTACGTGACCTTCTGGTTTTCTTTCTTCTGGCATAACCTGCAGCCATAGTCTTTAAGTACAATGCTGTTTTCATAACAAACTTGGCCCACGTGCCGCTTGGGCAGCCTCATGGCTTACACAGTTCTGCGCTTAGCGCAACAGGTGATCTTTCAAAAGCTCCATGTAAAAATTTCTGGAGCAACACAATTCAACAAGGTGTGTGCTCGTATTCACAACTGTTTCTGCGGGAAGTGAAATTGTAAAAGGCCCTAAAATTAAAAACAAAAAGGGGAAATGTGGTAGTGTTGGATTCAAGTTTTAAGCAATGTTGTCTTTTATAGTGGGTAGTGACCAGAATAAATCTTAAGAACATGGCTGAGAAGTGCTATCAGTTGGTTTATTTTTCTTTTAATTGTAGTCTGGTAATCATTAACTTCTGATCCTCTTGTACTTTACAGGACTTCCTTTATTTACTCCCCACAACTCTGCAGGCAGCTAGAGCTGGTAATGTTATCCACGCCATCCTACTCTATCGGAAGAAACTGGACAGACAAGAAATCAAGCCAGTACGTATATCAGTTTAAATGGCTTTTGATCTTTTTTCCAGCACAGTCTGTAAGAAGTCAGTCAGTTTTCAGGATGGGAGAGGAGCATCCTACTGCCAGAACAACATGTAAGATGTAACTAAATTTGTGGTCCCAGACAGCTTGGTTATCACTTGAACTGCACGTACTCAGAAACCACCAACTCTCAAAAATATTGGATTCTGCCCAAAACACAAAGAGAGGCTTGTACTTGTGTGTGTTATGTATTCCATACCACAGATGTTACTGGTATGTGCTAAGCGTATGGTAGTACTGGTGAGCCGCTGGGAAAGTCCTTGGTATCATGTAGTGTGAGCACAAGGGCGTGCTTGGGACCCAGGACTGGACTCGGAGGCCAAAAGAGGGCCGGTGCCAGCCCAGGTAGAGAAGACGATTAATTCCTGTCTTGAACTAATTTCTAGGTAGCAAATAGGGGCAAATTTCTGCTCTGTCCAGTGGCTACCTTGTAACGAACAAATATTGTGGAAATTATTAATTAGTCTTGTTGAAGGTCATGGCAGGGATGCGAGTAGTTGTATGTAACTGCAAATCTGAGAAATGTGAACTTTTTGTTCCTACATGGGCAGAAATAGCTTTAAAAGAAGAAATTAAGGTTTAATGTGTGCTGCATGTGTAAGTTTTGCATCCAGACCGGCCATTGAGAGCTCTTTGTATTTCAGCTGCTGCCTGGCTTCAGTCACAGCCTGCCTTTAGCCAGATCCTGTTTGTTCTTTCCTTTTTAGTTTGCTAACTGTATATGCAAAATTACATTTTAACATACATTTGTGGTACAGATTCTTCTGATGGGATCTACTGTTCCACTCTGCTCAGCTCAGTGGGAGAGGATGTTTAATACCTCCCGTATCCCAGGAGAGGAATCAGGTAAGCAGGGCCAGCTAAGGAGAATAAACATCTTAATGGAATTCAGGTTTTAGGGTATTTTCTGCTAAAATCCTGTTTTTCCAGATAAGAATATGACAGGCACAAGAACACAGCCATACTGTTTTCTGATATTCGGGGAGTAATGAACTGCTATAGAGTGCGTGGATGCTTTTCCTCCTTCTTCAGTGTTTTTTTTCTCTTCCTTTACTTAATGATTTCCTGAAGTTAGTTTTTAATTTATCTACCCTGTGTTTTTAATTTATAAACTTTGATTGTCTCCATTCTACTCTTTCAGGATCCTTTAATATCCATGGTTTTGATCTTTGTGGAAGCGGTGTTGTCTTATGTCAACTGCTTTAAAATCTTTTGCTTCCTTTGCTTTCCCTTTTCCCTTTCAGCTTACGATTCACAACAGCATCACAACGTGCTCCTCAGTTCACGCCCCGTTAATGTGCTTGCCAGTCAGAGCGATGCACCTGCCCATCGTAGCACTTAGAGGATGCACAGGCATCCTGTCTCTGGCAGAAATGCAAAGTGGATGGCCAAAGGCATGATTAGCGTAAAACTGCTTCTGGTCAGCAGCTGGAGTGTCCCTGCCAAAAAATTCGGGATAGCCGAGAGCGCCCACAGTGTAGTACCCCTTGCTGGTATCATGACTTTTAGGCTCAGCCCTCATTTTTGACATCGTCTTTCGTCATGATCTCGGTATGGGTCTTTTCAGATTCATGGGAATATAATGGTGCTGTGGAATACTGAAGGAATTCAATTCACAGTTTTCATCTGTTGAGAGTTTTTTCCTGTCTGCTGTGGAAAACTTTGTCTATGGTTTGATAGAAGGCCTTCAAGACTTGAGTTCAGGCTTGCCCCCGGTAAAGCCACATAAATAATAAAGTGAGGAAAAACAGGTGGCATAGGTCTCTGCTTCACTGACTTCCATAACGCTACATTTCTGGGCCATGGATGGAGTATTCACTCTGCATCTCCCAGGATGAATGTGAACAAAAGCTTACGGTGCTAAATTTGTGCTCATAACACTCCCCAGCGGTTGTAGCGTGAGTTATCTAGCACCTGAGTGCAGGTGATTGAAAAGTGCCCTTCCCCAGCCTCATCTAGCCTGTTCTTTTGCTGACTGCTTCCTCAGAGCACCTGCCTCGTGCTCCCTTTGCAGACACAGCATTACGGGTCTGCTTGCTTGACGTTGGCCGCCAGTGTGGAACCTGGTGGTGCTGTGTGTGCAACTGATTATCAGATCTACGTATTTGACTGTTTCATGTGGGAATCTTTGTGCTGAAGTAACACGGGGGAGCGGTTTATTCCACACTATTACTTTGTTAAAATAAACTGTGGCTAACTGGTAGTACCTGCAGTAGGCATTTGATGTTATTTAGTGCATTAATGTGCCAAGACTTCAGCCTTGTTTTCACATAAGTGATTGCAATTCTAGATACTCTCCAGCACGTGAAAGACAGCAAACACATTGTTGTGTATCATAAGGGCCGTTACTTCAAAGTGTGGCTGTACCACGATGGTAGACTGTTGAAACCCCGAGAAATTGAACAGCAGATGCAAAGAATTCTTGATGATGATTCAGAGCCTCAGGCTGGTGAAGAGAGACTAGCAGCTCTTACTGCCGGAGATAGGTGTGGTGGTTTGTTGGTTTGTTTGTTTGTTTTTTTAATTGATTTTAATATTTAGAAATAGTTGCATAATGTACAAATTAAATAGCGGCTTTAGGATTTTAAAATAGTCTGCAGTCTGTTTATTATACCTTCAACGCTGATTTTATATATTGCTAACGTGAAACAGCTCTTTAACTACAGAAGTTAAAAGTAATTTTTCAGTGGCACATGTGTGTACAGGTTACCTATACTTGGCTGAAGAAGTTTTGTTTAATTGTGCTTATCATAAGAGCAGTAATTGGAAGGTTTACAGTATTACACTTATTGAACTAACATTCAGTTGCTTTATATCTGCTCTAGGGTTCACTGGCATTTTAAAGAATATCTTAAAAGATAAGATTGAGAATGAGTTCAGTAACCATTAAGCATTATTCATGGCTTGCACCTGCAGAATAAAGCAATATGTACTCGGTTGGTTCTAGGTGCAGGATAGCTGAATTCAATTGAACTGTGACAAATTTAATCTGTCTAGTTGTTTCTGTACAAGAGAGAGTGGGCTGTGGGTTTTAATACACATTCTTACTAGGAGTCCCTCCTTTTTTTTCTGCTTTAAAACAAAACTGATTTTTTCACTGGGAAAACCACATGCATTTATAAATAAACATGGTGCAACCATGCAGGAGTTACATTGTTCAGAACTTAACTTCAGATCTGTTTCAGTCATTCACTGTGGAACTTTTTATTGACAATTGTCCAGATGCTTAGATTTAGGGTTTACAACAATGGATAGTAATCTGTTGGTTGTTTTTGTTATTATTACTATTTTCTTCTTCCATATAATAGATAATTTCTTCGATACAGTTGAAAACATTGATGATCTATGCTGTATGCATTGCATGCTGCAGAAATGTTGAATTTCTGAGGATTAAGCTTCACACATGTGTGATGATATGTTGGATTGGTTCAGAGGATTATATTGTATGTATATTTTTAGAACTTGCTGCTGGTGTAGTTTAAATGCAAGGGAAGTAGTTGCTTCAAGTTTGATAAAAGTAGGAGGAATTTCTCATAGTGATCTTAAGGGTGGTAAAACATTGACAAATTCACTTCATCTGGCTGTAAATCAAATTCTTTTTGCAGAGTACCATGGGCTAAAGCTCGACAGGCTTATTTCAGCCGTGGAAAGAACAAGCAGTCCTTAGATGCTATTGAAAAAGCAGCATTTTTTGTGACGTTGGATGACACCGAGCAAGGGTACAGGAAGGAAGATCCGGTGAAGTCACTGGATGCATATGCAAAATCCTTAATACACGGCAGGTGTTACGACAGGTACAGCATTGACTTTGCGGAAGATGCCTTCTCTTTTTTAGACTTTCACTAACTCCTGTGGCTCATGCATGTGAATTAGTGACTTACAAGCTGATAAATTTCATAGAATCACAGAATGGTTTGGCTTGGAAGGGACCTTTAAAGATCATCTAGTCCACCTCCGTTCCGGTGGCAGAGATACCTTTCGCTGGACCAGTTCCTCAAAACGCTGTCAAGCCTGACCTTGAACACTTCCAGTGATGGGGCATCCACAACTTCTCTGGGAAACCTGTCCTGGTGTCTCACCAACATCATGGAAAAAAAGAAAATCCTGCCTTGTGACAAATATAAAGTGAAAGAGGAAAGATTTATAACCATTGCCCCTTGTCCTGTCACCACAGGCTGTGGCAAAAAGTCTTTCTGGTTTTTTTATAAGCCCTCTTTATATACTGAAAGGCCCAGAACCCTCTCCTCTCCAGACTGAACAGCCTCAAGCCTCAGTCTTTCTTCATAGGAGAGGGGTTCCAGCCCTCTGACCACTCTCGTGCCCTACGCCTCCCTAGACCCTCTCTAACATGTCTGTGCCTTTCCTGTGCCGAGGACCCCAGAGCTGCAGGGGAAGTCTTAGCAGAGCAGAGCAAAGGAGCAGAGTCCCGTCCTCTCAACCTGCTGGCCATGCAGCCCAGGACAGGATTGGATTTCTCAGGGTCGTAGCGCACGTTGCCGACTTGCATCCGATTTTTCATGCACCAGTACCCCAAGTCCTTCTTGGCAGGGCTGCTAAATCCATTCATCCCCCAGTCTGTTGGTGCGGGGGGGTTGCCTGGTCCCAGGTGCAGAACCTTGCACTTGGCCTTGTTAAACTTCATGTGGTTCACGTTGGTATCTATTTATTTAAGGAAGCTATTATTCAAACCACATTTTTTGAGAGCGATGAAGTTAGAGTGTAAAAATGCTTTTGCAACCATAAGGAAATCTTAATTTCTTTTGTAGGTGGTTTGACAAGACGTTCACTCTTATAGTATTCAAAAATGGCAAAATGGGTCTGAATGCGGAGCACTCGTGGGCTGATGCTCCGATCGTTGGACACCTGTGGGAGGTAGGTGTTTGGGGCAAAATGTTCCTGCAGAAGACAATGTGATATGGTGTGTTCGGTGTGTTCAGTGCTGAAGGTAAGCAGTTACTTTCAGTCCCTTGTGTTCCCGTGGCTAATGAGTGACTGTGGGCCTGTGTCTACAGCAACTAGAACTAGAACTAAAAAAAGGAAAGTGAAAAAGCAAGGCTTGATAAAAAGCAGAGGTTGCTGTCCTTTTCAATTAAAGGTCTTTGTTGCATTTTAATGACCATGTATGTTTTAATGGAAAAGTGATACCACTCCCCATCTAACTTGCACATAAGATTCTAAATCAGTAGATTATCTCTGATGCAGCGTTGTGTTTTGCTTGTACACCTGCTCCTGAGGCACTTAAGCTTTGTTGTGTTTTTAAAAATCCACTTTGCTTCCAAGATTTACAGAAATGGCTTTTGCTCTAAGTCGTTGTTTGATGAGATTGATACACTATTCAAATAATCTCTTTTATTCACAATGAATGGAATAAATGCACTTTTTGTCAGGTCTAGTCATCATGAGCTTAGTTTGTTACTTGAAAACCTAACTGATTTTTTTTTTGAAGCTTAAACCCATAAATATGTAACGACTCACATAACCCATAAATGCATGACTCTTGTAACCCATAAACATGTTACATGACTCAAACCATTTCATAAACATCAGCTAATTCTGATTTCATTATGTATTTGTGCAAATGGGTCTTAGGTCTGAGTGGTGCCCCAAGTCATTTCCTCCTTTTCCCCGTGTATAGAACAGAAAATCCTCATTGCACGCTCTAATTGGGGAAGAAAGAAGGCCAAATGGATTTGAGAGTGACTTGACAGTGCGGTTTAGGCTAGCTCAGTGGAAAAGGGTCTTTTTTTTTGTTTTCTTTTATTGAGCCATGGTTTATTCATAGAGTCATAGAACAGTTTTGGCTGGAAGAGACCTTCAAGACCAGAGTCCAACCTTTGTCCCAGCCCCATGAACCCCTCTAACCCTGTCCCTCAGCACAACACTCACCCGTCTCTTAAACCCCTCCAGGGACGGCAACTCAACCCCTCCCTGGGCAGCCTGTGCCAATGGCTGACAGCCCTCTCAGTACAGGAATTCTTCCCGATATCCAACCTGAACCTGCCCTGGTGCAACTTCAGGCCGTTTCCCCTCATCCTGTCACTCAGCACGAGGGACAACAGACCAACCCTCTTCTTGATGAACAAGTTTTGACAGATAACAAAGTTGCAGAAATTCTAGAGAGTCTAAATTGAACAAAGATTGTGAGATCTAAGACTCCAAGACTGACTTTTTTTTTAATACCTGTAAGTTTGAAGTGTCTTTTTAATTGAAATATTTTGATTAATTCAGTAGCATCTAAGAAAATGCCCCAGTGTAATTTAATAGGTGTTTGTGAATATCTGGAATTCTTCCCGCTTAGAGTCCAAGTCAAAACACTGTAAAATAAGAGGTAAAGCAGAGGGGTTCACTTGCAGGTGTTTTCAGTGTTTGGGAATGGATTATATTTCACTGTGTATTGAAAAGGGATTATATTAATTTCACAATCAAATCCTGATACCTAATGAGTTGCAATCCTGAACACTTTCTGTTCTCTGCAGAATGCAATGGCAACAGAGTATCTTGAGCTGGGCTATACAGAAGATGGGCATTGCAAAGGAGATACCAACCAAAATATTCCTGTCCCTACCAAACTACAGTGGGAGATTCCAGAAGAAGTAAGTACAGAACAGCTGCTGGTTTCGGCAAGAAGCTTCTCTTTTCCCTGGGGAGAAGGACTTGGTGAACCAAAAATTGAACATGAGCTGACAATGCGGGCTGGCAGCCCAGCAAGCCAACGGCGCCCTGGGCTGCGTGCAGAGCAGCGTGGCCAGCAGGGTGAGGGAGGGGATCCTGCCCCTCTGCTCCGCCCTGCTGAGACCCCCCGGCAGTTCTGGGTGCAGCTCTGGGCTCCTCAGCACAGGAAGGACGTGGAGCTGTTGGAGCGGGTCCAGGGGAGGCCACGAGGATGCTCAGGGGCTGGAGCAGCTCCCTGTGAGGACGGGCTGGGAGAGCTGGGGCTGCTCAGCCTGGAGAAGAGAAGGATCCCACAGGGGAGACCTCAGAGCAGCCTCCCTGTGCCGGAAGGGGCTGCAGGAGAGCCGGGGAGGGACCCTTGATCAGGGCGAGGAGGACAGGACAAGGGGGGGGGGGTTC
>NW_009703057.1:0-2919 GCF_000703405.1 Apaloderma vittatum | reverse complement strand
CATGATCTTTAAGGTCACTTCCAACCCAAACTGTTCCGTGATTCTGTGAAATCATTTAAGTGATTACTGAGAACCCTATAAATCAGCTTTAAATTCCTTTGAGCCCTGCAAGGTGTGTATTTCATGTGTGGACATCACTCAGTTTACTTAAAAAGATATCAGGGCCTTTTAACATCACTCTTTGAAAATTCTGGCTAGGAAATGCCAACTTTTTACGAGAAGCTTCTTGGTTGGCAACATGTCAAAAAAGAAGTAGCCACCTGCTTTAAACAGTAATTGTATTTAAAAAGTTTTAAGTTACTGAGGGTTCGTTACTATTGTCACAACGAATGCTCTCATATTCCTTGAGATTAGCTGTGTCTTTGTGTTCAAAATTCTGTACATGTCTAATAAGATTTGATTTTATCTTTTTTAAAATTATTTTTTTTGCCTCAGTTGAAGATGAATTGCCCCTACCTATTTGGATTTTAATTATAAATAAAAAGCTAATGGTTGGGGATATGTTTAGTTAAGCATGCACGCCAGATTGTAAGCCATGCAACTATTGCCATTTTTTGTGTTCTAGTGACCTGAACAGCCTTAATGCCAGTGTTTGGGGTTTGGGTTTTTTAAGTGTAATTTTGGGGCTCTAGATGTTTATTGCCTTAACTTATTTTTTACTAGCTTTTTGCATTTTAACTTTCTGGCAAAGACAGCTTCTCTTTCTCTGAAGGGACATTATTTAGATAATGTTTCTGGCACACAAAGAGGCACCTTTTCTTATTTATCAGTTAAAAACACTTGCACTTCTTCAACAGTTCTCTCAATGCCCACCAAGTCATGCACATGCACGTATGTACCTGTAAGTATTTATTTGCTTGTTTATTTTAGTGTCAAGAAGTGATTGCAAGTTCTCTGAGCACAGCCATAGCTCTGGCAGATGATGTGGACTTCTGTTCATTTTCCTTTTATGCTTTTGGGAAGGGACTAATAAAGAAAGCAAAAACCAGCCCTGATGCCTTCGTGCAGCTTGCCCTGCAGCTTGCTCACTATCGGGTAAGTAGGACAGACTGCTTCTGGCCTCTGGAATCTCGCTGAATTCAGTATAGCACATCTGTGGTTAAAACTTTTGACTGGGTCAAGTGCTTTCGGGTAACCTTGTGCCAGGTTATTAAAGACATGAGGTGGAAATTGGCACAAACCCTGAACAGTTTACGAGCTGGAAAGCGATTGTCCAAAGGTTGGTGTATTGATGCTTGTGCAAATCTCTCTTCTGTTTCGTTGATCTGTGCCTGGGCGTTTTGGGCTTGAAAGGAAGAGACAGGGAACTTCTAGTTGCTGTGTTTATAATCTAAACAACGTTAAACTTATCTTTTTAGTTTTGGAGTCACTCCTACTTCAGTGGTCACAGACACTCAGTAACAGGACTAACAGAAGTGCTGGCCTGTGTTTTCCCTGTTGGTTCACCTCTTCTGTGAACCTGTGCAGGAGCATGCATGTTTTTCATTTTGCTTGCTAGTTGTCACTGTTCTGCACTTAGTTATTTTTATTCTGAAGTATTTCTGAATGGTTTTTTGAAAACATCCAGATTTCCTGGCTGCTATCACCACTTAAGTCTTTCCTGCCATTGGTAAGGGTAGCTACAAGGCAAATAATTTGATTCCCCCCACACCTCATTTGTTTTAGAACGCACGTCCTCTTAATCTAAGACTGAACAGACATTCACAGTCTGTTCTGCTGTGTATTTTAGAAAGGTAGAGTTGTGTTAGGTAAACTTCCATCATCGGGCAGCTTTTAATCTGTAGATTGTGCACATTCTGGCACAGGTCTCCATGCGATTAACTGAACTTCAAACTTTTACCTGAAAATACTTTTAAGGATGTTACATCTACCTCTGATACCTACCTCAGCTGTGTTATATAGGAAGCCACTGACCTTTCAAATAGATTTTTGATAGCGTTTAAATCAGCTTCTGTTATAAACTGATGCAGGCTGAATATAAAATGTAGAGGGTGGTCCCTGCTTGTTTGGTTGTTCTATTAGCATTTATCAAACCCTGCTACTAATCTTATTTTTGCTTTTATTATCTTTAGGTAAGACTGCTAATTGTAGGCCACTAAAAACTTGATGTTGAATTTAATTTGTGGAGTGATTCAGATCCTGTGAGCTTACCTTGTTCTATTGGTTAAGAAAGAGGGGCTAAGTCTGGCTAAACTTCTGAGTTCTTCTTTTTCCTTTTTCAAGGACATGGGAAAGTTTTCTTTAACATATGAAGCCTCTATGACACGCTTGTTCAGAGAAGGCAGGACCGAAACCGTTCGTTCGTGTACTGTTGAATCGTGTCATTTTGTTCGAGCCATGGAAGACCCAACTGAAAGTGTAAGTTCAAGGTGTTGTTGTCTTATAGAATCCATAAGGCACATGAGTTATCACTAGATTAGGGAAACATTTTCTGACAGCAAGGAGGGAAAAAGGGGGAAGCGTGAAACAGATTCCTTGGGGATGATGTTTTCTCAGTTGAAAATCTTTAAAAGTCAGGTACGTACCTGCTTCCCTGGGCAGCCAGTTCCAGTGACCAACCTCCCTCTGTGAAAAACCTTTTCCTAACGTCCAAACTGAAGCTCCCCTAACGCAGCTTCACTCCATCTCCTCGTGCCCTACAGCCGGTTACCGGAGAGAGCAGATCAGCACCTTCCCCTCCACTCCCATCTTGAGGAAGCTGCGGACTGTGAGGAGGCAATCCTTCTTCTTCCCTAAGCTGGACAAGCCAAGGGACCTCAGCTGTCTCTGTAAGCCTTGTCCTCTGGGGGCTGCTCTCCAGCCTCTCAGCCCCTGTTTTGTACGGACAGCCAGGATGTCCCCGTCCCAGGTGCAGAGTCTGGTACCTGCTCTTGTCACTTTTCATACAGCTACCCTGGTCTCTGTAAGGCCTCTCCACCC
>NW_009703056.1:0-18400 GCF_000703405.1 Apaloderma vittatum | reverse complement strand
TTAATATAATAAATTAATATAATTTAATAATCATTAAGAGTGGTTAATAGGATATGCTAGCCATAAATTATGATCAAAAAGTTAGATGAGCATCAAGAGGTTAGTCATCTACATGTCAGAAAGATCTGTGCCTAACTATATTACATTTTAAAATTTTAAATATAAAACTCAATATATTATGAGCTGCTAACTGTAAAACAGTAGCAAAGCATTCTAAGTCAGTATATTTTTTCTTTCATTTAGCTTTCACTCCTCCTTAGAAGTTTTGTTCCTGTAGTAATGTCTAAATGGCAGTTGCTAACAGTACCTGATTCTGCAAGTCACATTCCCAGGCCACGGTAAGACAAGACCAGTCATGTATCAACCCTTTCTTTCCCCATTTCCATAGTCTCTCCAGCCAAACCGACCAGGAGGACCACAATGACTGGGAAACTACGATTGTAGGCAAATCTCTACCCCCAGTTTGGATGGTGTCTGTATCTATTCAGTGTGTGAAGGTTACAAATAATAATCTTGGAAGCATTGCTTAAACGTGAGTCCCCTTCCTAGCACAGCTCTGAACTTCTTGTTAAGTAAACCTCCCACTGAAGCATACGGGAGTTAGAGCAGTTGTGCTCAAATCAAAGGCCCCTTCCAACTCAAACCATTCTATGATTCTACAATCATTGCTGGAACGCCGGGATTAACAGATTTCTACAGGCTGTGCTCCTATACCTGACGCAGGAAGGCCGCACGGTAAGGAATATGTGACAAATGCCATAAATACAGAGAGACTAGCGAAAGGAGATAGATGAGCATCCTCTATCCCTGCATACATTAGGCTAAAGGGATGCATGTTTTTATCTGAACACGTTCTGCAGCTGTCACTAAATAGGTTAATGCAATCATTCATGGTTCAGAGCACTTATTTTCACAAACTGAAAGTCAGCAGTCCACTCCGACTTCTAACTCCATCTGATGAATTACCTTGTCTGCAGTGCCTGATCTATAAACACAGCATCTGCTGGAATGTTAGGTCTGAAAGTCTGGCTGGACAAATCACTCTCCAGAAATTCCCAAAGCTACTAAGGCTCTTTCCACCACTTCTGTCCTTGTCCCTCCCTGCCATGCATACATCCATCCTCTTTCCCATCTAGTGAAAACAAATTTAGTATTTTGCTTTCTCCTTTTCAGTTTCTTAAAGGCACACTTTGAATTAGGTCAGCTGAGAGAGCTAGCAGTGGTGGTGAGAGGGAGCGCTCTGTATGGTAACGCATAAACAGTTCAGGAAGCATTATCTTCCCCAAAAAGATTATTAGTGTTGGTTTTTAACATTCATATTTGGTAAGAGGATTAATAAATTAAAAATAAAATGAATGGGTATAGAAGGTAGTAATTTGTGCTTAGTTTTTTTGATAGCAATACAGAAAATAAAAGCAGATTTGGCAGGCTTTCCTGGTCTTGTTAGGCTTTGCTTTCTGGTATCTCTTTATCCAGTACTCCTTCTTGCAGATTAAAATGAAGACTTCCATAATTTGAGAAGACAACTACTGGGTTTCCCCAGGGATTGCAGTTCGTCTTTCTGAAAACTCACTTTCTCATCAGTAAGATATGGGACTTCACCAGATTAAATGTCTGTGATTACAGAGGAAAGTGGTGCAACCAGAAAGTGCCAGATTCCAAACGTAGACTTTCATCAGGCACCACAGAATCATCTTTTGACAGAAATAGTTCTAAGTTTAAAATCCCAGGTCTACTACAAACATCAAAATACATTTTATGAAATAAGACTGTTTGTTTGTTTTTTAAATAATATTTGACCAGCCCTAAAGTTAGCATCAGAATCATGTATGGGTTTAATATTAACTTGAAAATTTGAAAGGGACACTATCTATACTGATGCAAACATCAGATGGTCATTTTTACAATCTATCATAAATCAGAGCAGATCCTTTTGATGAGGAACTACTTCAGTTAAATATTCAAGGGGAAAAAGAAGTTATGCAGCCACATAATCTTTTGGCCTTTGATGCTTACAGCTTAAAAATTTCCAACTTCCAGTACATCAAAAGACTTTTATATCTGCATACTAACAAACACACTTAAAAATAAATTTTGTCCATGGAACATTCACTGCACACAAACCCAGCCTGTGCTGTGGGGTAAAATATTTATAATTAAGCTGGCTTGGGTGTTCCTGAGGAAGTAGAAGATTCATGAAAATAAGTTGAAAATTCAGTTAGTAAATCTTACTTTTTAGTGTTTTTCCCCAATTAATTTTTCTTACTTTCATTAATAGGTTCAGAATGTAGATTACAAACACTGAAAAATGTTAAAAAATGGTAACACTATCCAGGTTTCAACAAAAGCGCAATACAAGAACTCATTTCCTCACATTAGGAATTTTAAATTGCGTGAATATTTTTCTCTCTTTACGGAACTTAATATGTAACTTTGACATCAACTCCACAGACCTATTCCAACTCTTAAAAAAAAAATCTAATAAGGGAAGAAATATTTATAGGTTAGCCTTTGGCAGTAGGAATTCTCGACAATTTTTGAATCAAGCTTTATAAATTCAGAAGTTAAAAAAAGCCCCACAAAAATTAAAAAAAAACAACAAAAATCTCATAAACATTAAAAAAAAATCCATAACCAACCAACCAAAAAAAAAAACCAACCTGAAACCAAAGGGATAATACAGGGAAGTGGAGATATTTTTTCTGTGAAAGCATTGGTGCTTACGTCCCTATTGGTTGACTTCATCATTTTAACAGCAGCTCTTGTACTTTACAAGGAGCACCTTTGATGAACTTTGTCAACAATAATGAGTATGTCTTAACATTTCTGTGAAGCAGTTAGAGACTGTCCTCAAACTTAGGGTGAGAAATAGGAGACAAATACATAGAAAGTATTTACGAGCCAGTTGTCAAACACCTCGAGCCACTGAATCAGACCGTATGTAACTTTTGAATAAGCTAAAAGCAAACCGTCGGATCAGCTCAGTGACCCCAAGGCTTCCCCAGGAAGCTGTGATGCTACTCTAGTAACTACTGCCATAATGAAAGAGGATACTGCCCCATTTAAGAGGACAATTCCAGACCTTTGCCTTCTTGAAAATGTCTTACATGTATATACATACACACATATTATATACATTGCATTTATTGTAAAATACTTTCTTATGGAACACAGATGCAAGGTGAAAAAAACAATCAGTTATTCCTGTGATGGTCATATGGCAGAATACAGGACCATGAGGTAGGAAATAGAATGCAAAAGAATTATTTTTGCATTTATTTACCTTTTATTAAATACGCTATGCGTTTTTAGAGGCATTATGTGGTATGACAAGGGGCTGCATGACAAAGTGTATGCAACTAAACCCTGCTTCCTTTCCACCACTTGAATGACACAAATGGAGCAAACGCTCTGTCCCTTGTATTTTAAGAACTTGGGGACAGGCCGCTGCTTATCCTGCTCATATGCCATAAAGAGTCACAGACACTGAAAATTCTCTATGGATGAAAATAAGCAACTCCACTAATGATTTAGTTGAAAGATGAACAGAAATGAAATGTAGTAAGACTCAGTTTATGACAGTCTATGTTAATTCAGTTTCTCCCTTGTGTTCCAAAAAGACAGTGTGTTTATCACTATGAAGATTATAACAGGGCAGGTGGTAATCCCTGCTGGACAGCCTGGTTCTAAAATAGCAAAGCATCTCTTTATTTTATGCTACTTATGCTCAACTGATTTAGCCTACTCACAGGCTTATGCACTAAGTTTAATCCTCAGAATTCTCAAAACAAATAGTCCATAATAAACACATGCAATGTTGATTTTTTTTTTCAAGTGCAACTGAGGAGATTATGTTAACCCTAACGCTATTCCCATAATGCACTGCAGAAGTCAGACAGCATGTCCTTATACTAAAAAGATTAGACTCTGAAATATCAAGGTGTAGTTTCAAGAAGCTAATCCTGCACTTTCCTTCAAAAAGAAAGAGATAAGGAATGGAATACAATACTATCAAAAGGTGACAAATCCACATTAAACTGAAGTTCTTCCCCCAGCTGTAGGAACTATCAACACCTCCAGAGAGAGTGAACTGACAGTGGAGCAGCCAGTAGCCATGAAGAAGAGAACTACTGAAGGACCAACCTTATCTGGACAGAATTTGCACAGGAAGTCAACATTTTATACACAGTCCTTATAACTTCAAAGTTCTTTCCTTATAGTGCAAGTAATATCTGATTTTATTTTTTTTCTGCATTGATGGATTCCATCAATCCAGACTTCCTGACTCAGATACTTGATCTTCAGATTATAGTTATCTTTTGAAACAGCCCAACACTTTTTAAGGTCACAAAGTATTGTTCTCATTTATAAAACAAAGGTAAATAAAACTAGAAGGATTTATTCACTGGAATCTGTGTGACTATATTGCATAGAATGTAAGGACTGTTTCATGCCAGTGGAAGTTTCCCTACATGTTCAAAAGCTGGAGTTAAAGTTATGTCCTATAGGCAGTAATCCACTCCACAATTTCATCAATGGAGAGCACCTGACTAATAAAAAGCACATTAAATTGGCTTTAGCTGCCAGTCACTTTAACCACTTGGCAAACAATAAGAATTTAGAAGCGTAACTGGTATTTTCTTCCTAAAAGTCTGCCTGTGTTCCATCAAACAGAATAGAGTATCAGGCCATTATAAAAAATAATATCAATAATAGAGGAAACAATTCCAATCAGTTCTGTGGGATCCAGTCACCAAGCATGCTATAAAAATAGGCTTTGTTTAGTATAAGATGTAGTGGATTTACAAAGGAAGTTGTTCCTGACTGACATGCTGGGGTTCTTCCAAACCATTACAATACACAAAGCATACAAATACAAATACAATACACAGTGAATACAAAGTGAAAGGCAGTTCCCACTGCCCATAGTACTTATCTATCTGAAAACCTTTTATGAAAATCCTTCATCGAAGTGAAGCGATGAGGTACTGTAAGTCATACAAAAGGAACAAATAGTGATATTTTTCCAAACTCTGTACATAATTTTAACATTGCCCATTTATGTCACTTTATTCATGTCACCAGAAAATACCTTAGGCTCTGAACTATGTCTCTTTCTTATTCAGTCAAGCAAAAGAAGGCAGCTTCACTCACATTTTGCTTTTCAGATTTTAGATCTCACATAGCTTCTAGTTTCCAAATACTCTATGAATTCCTTTAATACTCAAACGGAGCAGTATCTTGACAGTCACAGAGTCAAAGGGGTCAAACTGGACACCAGACGGGTGATTCAGAGTCAAAACGGCTCTTTAGTTTCTCTTCTTCCTAAACACACGTAAATCCTTGCCTTGGTGCTGGGTCCTAAGAGCAATTAAAAGAGCAAGTGTAAATCATGGGAGAATCTAAACAAGTAAGTGTGTGGAGTAAGGAAAGGAAATGATTGCATATAAAAGGCTGGGATATGAATAAAGGATTTTTATTTTACAATAACCTAAATATTTTAATTAAACTTATGCCTTCTTGAGCTTGTATTTTTGTAACTAATCATATCAGTGTGGTCTGTCTGAGTAAATGTGCATTCTCCATAACTGGTTTGTCTCCTGAACTATAAAACCAGCATAAAAGTCACACCTAAAACCTACAGGTAATGATCATTAATTCATATCGTTATTATGATAGGCTGTCCAATGTATCAATAACTTGTCCGAATAAATCCATTTCCCTTAAATTTCAAATTTTAAACTGCATATTTAAAAAATATTGATTAAACACAGTTTAGGCCTTTATGAGACATATACTAATAAGTATTCTGATTAATCACAGTAAGAGGTAGAAAGAAAATATCACACAGGAAAGTGGCACAGATTTGAGATCTTATTTTCCTTCTCTCGCTTCAGTGTTTAGAAAGTACTTTAGTAATGTTCTGGCCTTAGATTTTTAGATTCTACTATCAAATCGCTTCCTCAAGTGGGGGCTTAATGTATTGGTATAAAAAAATTTATTTCAATACAAGCTTGGGAAAGTGCAGCAATGGCTAAGCAAAACCTCCTGATGTTGTCACCACTCCAGTTCCTAAGATTGTAGCAGATGTCAACTTCATCTTAGCCACCTCTAATGTTATTTACTCAGCATAAATCTAATTGTTTCTTTCTCCATACCACCACCATGATCAGCCCTTCTTCTTAGTTCATACTGCTGAAGCTGAAACCCAGATCACCATTTTTCATCTTGATCTCTGCAAAATCTTTCTCTCTCATCTTGATGTATGCCACTTTAACCATTTTCAGTGCATTCACTTTTATACAAGTAAATTAATATTCTTGGCTGTACCATTATGCCACCAAAAGACTGCTCTCTTTTTCAGTCCATCATAAAGTCTTAATCCAAAAAGAAGGTTAATATTGGATTTGCTTTGTAGCTTATAGCACAATATAGCCTGTGGTCTGAATATGGGCTCTTCAGTGATTTCCATTTCTATTCAAGCCAGCTGTCATCAACTATTAGTTCACTTTCTATCACCTTCCAAATATGGGATGAATTCACTACAAAAAAGAGCAAAATTACTACTCCTCTTCAAATTAATCTTTTGATGTCACCTCTCTGCTGATGCCTATCAAGCCTGAGAATCTTCCAGGTGGGCCCCTGGGATCCAGGCTCTTTGCTCCCAGGCCATACGCATGCAGATTTTCAGCACTGGATATACTTGCTCATTTAATATCTTTCTTTCCGTATTAGTATCGCTTACCCTGTTTTTATGTATTTTGAATAAATTCTATTCTCATCTTTAAAGCAGCATATAATAAACCTCTGCATCGAGTGCATAAAGGAGATGAATGACAGAGAGTAAAAGCAAAGCTTTTCCAAGTAATTGTTTGAAGACCTGGGCCCAAGCCTTGAGGTGATTTCAGTAAGAGATTGGTGCTTTGCTAACTGCCTAGGGGAGAGATGCCAACTGGTAACATCACTTCTATAACAGAACATTTTCAGGGACTTGAGTCTTGCATAAAAATACAAGATGAAATCTCCCGCTACTACCTCCATTTTGACCCAGTGGCCTCATTCAGATTTTCCTCCTCTGAAGTTTACATTTTAGATTGGAAAAGGATGCTGATAGGACTGTTAAGTGCAAACTGCCTGCACCATTAAGACTTTCATTATACAAATAGTTACACTCTTGAGATCTCTGAGTATTAACAATTGGTTTCAGAGGGATGACTAACACACATAAAGCTGTACACAAGCATAATACAAGTGGCTTGTAGAATCAGTGACTAATTCACAATAATTAAAATTTGACCCAGATCTGCAGTATCTAGGTCAAATGAAATAATTGCTATCTGAAGACTATCCATTGACAGGCGTAAGCTTCATGGTACTGACTTGTGATACGGATGCCTCTCTCATGAGCAAAAGCCATAGCATACTTGGGGGACCCGGTCTGAGCTTGAGACAAAACTTTTGAGCAGGTTTGGCATGCTAGATACAGCTGTGATTTAAGTCCAGAGTCAGAAACAAAGCTCCTGATGGGGAATCACTACCTATCACAGAGAGAAGGCAGCTGATCAAAAGCTTCTCCTGGCAGCCCCTGTACACTGCTCCTGCTGAGCTCCAAATTCAGCAAGAGCCCTGCTTTTTCTCAGAAACAAAATCCCCCCACTATGATAGAATGACAAGACATGTAAGTACCAAGATATTTTAAGAATATACATTGGCTCACTGATTTCAGCTAGCACAGCAGTAAGTAGGCTTGTCCTTGTTAATTATGAAAATAATTTCTAAAGGTGACTTATCTTCCTTGATATGCAAATACACATACAAGTATGTATGCCTCTAGAGATATAGGTACAGGGGAAAAATGGACATCATTGACTCAACTAAGTTTCATGACCATAAAGTTGATGATGTTCTTGCTCGTAAATTGACATTTCAGAGTAATTGGAGAACAGAAAAAAAGTTGAAGGAAACACATGATCTAAATAGGATGGTATTTTCTCTAAGCAAGCAGATAAATTTTGCAATTTAATATAGGTACTTCTTTGGAACCTGCTTATCTGAAACGTATAGAGAAAATTACAGTTAACAGAGTTGCATCACTTGGTCCCAACCTGTCCTACCAGGAAACATTCACGCTGAGCCATTCTCCTTAACTGCATAGCTGAGAACACCTGGTATGCATCACAAGAAATGCACATCCCACATCCATAACTTAGGAGCAGCTTTTCATCGTTAACTGAACTGATTCAGCATAAATAGAGGCATAAATACTTTCTAAGCACTTGCTGTCAACAGCCTCAAAAAAGCATTTAACTACATTAACTAAATTGTTTGTCTTTATAAAACATATTGTTAGCAGTATCCAAATAGCAATGAAATTGGGAATCCTGAAAAACAGTTTTCACAATTGGTTAACTTCATGTGTGTCCTTTTTATCCCAGAGCTGACCTTGGACTGGATTATTAAGACATACAGTTCAAATAGAGGAGTTTCACCCATTCTGTCCAACATATGTGTGCTTTTCTTGCAGTCAAATTCTAGTGATTATGACAACTTTGGAAAAGGCACATGTCAGAACTTACACAAACCAAATAGTGTTTTGAGTTTTTTCATTCTCGACGACTTCTTTGCATTTTTGTATACACTTTTACAACTGCTATAGTGCTTGTTTTAGTTTTAAATAAGATGAGTATGTTCCAGAAAGCTAAAAAGATTGCCTCTACAGTATGTGATAAGGAAAAGGAAAATGTGCTGATTTACAGTTATCATCACTAGCTATTACACCATCATCAGGCCAAATCCCCCTTCCTGGGCCATCTCCTATGAAACGCTGATTTCAATGGGAAGCTGGATACAATCTACCATCTCTGTATTTTTTTTTTTAATAATAATTCTTAAATACTTAAATCTCCCCAGGTTACTTTCCCTTTTGACATTAGAGCAATGAAAAGGGACCCCTTCCTAATGGAAACCCAAGTCTATTTTCACCCAATCAAGCTGAATGCCATATGTCTACAGAACAAAATACAATGGGTTGGAAGGGTTGTCGCTGTTAATATTTATGATCAGTTCAGCCTTCTTTTTCCATTTATAAATGATTTGTTAGAGGATCACAATTTCTCCAGATATATACATTATTAAACATCACAAGGAGTTTTCAGGCTCAAGCTAGAATTGTTCTGAAGCAGATCTCTGAGCATTTTCCTACTACTGATATGTCATTCATCATCAAAATTACATGATATTGTGCTGTGCCATGGGATGACAACAATTTAAATTACAACAAAATGAAAATTAACAGTAGAAGTGACTCCTGACAGACATTACCATCTGGATTAATAATTTCACATTAAAAAAAATGTATGAAACTTTATTATCTGCCAAGAAGCTAAGGTTAATGGCAAACTCTGCCACTGGTTCTCATTTTCTATAGACAGTTACTTCTTCTAGATCTCATCTTTAGGGATTTTGGATAGAATCTGCATACAGTATCACAGTTATATTGGCCAATATGTAAATAGCAGCTTTGGAGTCAGCACTCTTACTCCTTTCTATTTGGTATTACCGTAGATCCGCTACAGTGTCCTTGCATATAATAATTTTTACCATACAACAACAAAAAAAACCTTAATGTATATAGTAATTTTTATCCTTTAGACTGCAACTACTGTAGAAATGGGAATAGCATTCCTACAGAATACAAGTACGTGCAATAAGGATAAGAAGAGAGATCTATGGGAAATATGCAAGAAGTTCTACAGCTTGACATAACTGATCAGCCAACAAATAAAATTAACATTTCTTTTACTCTCACATAATCACAAGGTCAATCACTAGATCCTCAACTAAAGCATAAATTAAAAATACCCATTCTTTAATCTAGAAGACTTCACTGTTGATCTGTTTTTTAACTGAAGAACGACTTTATAATGGACTTGCGTCTTTACAGAATGAACTCAAAAACCTGCTGTTCTCTTGAAAGTAACATTGATCTCTGATAGCTGTATTTGTGAGCATCTTTTCGGCTGAATACTACGTGCATGTCTACAAAAACAAATTTTATTAATGGCTTGTCTTACATAGCAGGAGTCAGTGGGACTGATTATGCCACCAAGTAAATATTTTCAGAAGCGAAGGAGGGAGAATTTTTTTATTAAAGCTGCTGTGCGATATGAAAGACTAACCCTCAAAGGAACATAACTGTGTTGTTTTTTTTCCTTGACATTGCTCCCTAAGGAACATATCAAGAGTTTGAATTTTTCTACATCTTCAGTTATACAGTCTCTCAATGCTAGTTTGATTGCAAATCTATGGTGGTGTGCAATTTATGGTTTTCAGTGTCCAAAACCTACCATAGACATTCATAAAATAAATTAGTTATACTGAGAAGTTTTATTGACACTACGCAGATTGAGTAATTTAATAGCTTTATCCAAAATGCCTATAGACTTCAGAATCACAATTTAATAAGGTAAACTCTTTCTTCATTTTAATATAGTTCATTAATATCTGCTCACTCCTGCATTTATATTATTGCATAATGAATGATTCAGTACCACAGAAGTCAGTAGTCCTTTAACATTTTACTGTGTAATGTAATTGTTTCTTAATTCATTTAAATTGAAAAAAGACTTAATTTTAATATATATATTTTAAGGTATGAAGGCAAAGAGATAAGCAAAGGAGATACTATACAGACCTGCAGTCAATTTAAGCAAGTAGTTCATCTGAATACCTTCTTTTTATAAGTTTTATCCTTAGATAACCTTGCCAGAAGATATGAGTAATGTTTGCATGAATTGCCATGAAATTGCCATTCATTCCAGTGGAGTTTTCACGTACTGCTGTGTCCCAGTGACTATAAATTAGCATATGCAATTCAGCAGAGACCTCCCTTGCTTTATGGTTACTTTATTACACTTAATGACTCTCTTCACTCTTGAGGACATATTTTTCTATGCATCTCATGGCAAAAAAATCATGGGGGCTGGCTGTACAACAGTTAGACACACCTAGTAGCCTCCATCATTTATTTATATTTGTTTTATTTATTATGTACTGCTTGCATATTTCAAGTCATTAAAAGATCTTGTTTTCAAGACTTCCCAAAAGAGCCTTCAGTGAAAGCACTTCTTTTTACTATCATTTCCAGCAATACTTGGGCAGAGATACTCAGGGTCTCTGGGTACTGCAGAGTAAGGAGCACAGATACGTTGTGCCTGGGTGCTGTGGCACCCTAAGGAATACGTGTACCTGAGTTACAAAAGCACTGAAATTTTATGACTGTAGGTCCTCAAAGGCTGAGAGAAATTGCCATAATTTGTTTCATATTTGCATTTGAAAACACCCTTTTGGATATCACCACTTAAGTAAGACTAGGTATTATGGACAGTATTGAGAAATAATAAGCCTTCTTGCACTGATGTGCAGGTCTAAAAAATTGTTCCTCACAAGAGCCCAAGCTCAACATAATCTGCCCACGTTGCAGATGTGCATAATACTATTTCTGCTTTCTGAATACCACAGATTTCTCATCCTTCTCTTGGTCCTATCTTTGCATGAGATCACACACTAGTATTCTACAGCTAGAAAAAGCATATTGTACTATGGCACCTCTTACTGAGGCAAGATCTTTGTCAGTTCCAAATTCTGCCTGGAAAAGGAGAATCAAAAGGCTATTTTAAGAGCAAATTTTTCTTTGCATTGGCTACAGTGTAAAAACACCAACATTAAGGCCCAAAGGGAAGGCCAGAGGGATTGACCAGCAAGACTGAGCTGACAAGAATATACAGAGTGAGGCTGGGTAACTTCAGAGTCAAACTGAGAGGCAGGGAAAACATCCCTAAAGGAAGTTTGATTAGTCTTTGCTTTTATCCCGCATTGGGTTTTTTTGTTGTTTGTTGTTATTGTTGTTTTTCCTGGTAAAGTATCAGACATAACTTTGGTTATTTAAATTCCTACTTGCTTCCGGCTATTGCTTGCCCCACTTGCTCATTTTATCTTCTTTTTAAGATAATTGTAGAGAGCTGAAATCAGAATCATGCCTATTTGAATATTTGTACAGCATCTAGCATAAGCAGTACTGCTACCGTGCTAGGAATTTACACTACTAATACTATGTGCTTTAGATGCTGTATTGCAACCTATCTCTCAGTGGGATTACTCCTGGGATATTTGTACCACAGAGCTTGCAAGCAATACATTTGCTGAAATATGTACACCTATGATCAAAAAAGAAAACAGCCAAACTTTCTCACGTAGAAATGTAAAGAATAAATTAATCAAATATAACTATTTCTGTACACAAAAGAACCCTCCTCATCTTACCTGTGAATTTACTGTGACAGGGTAGCATTCCCTGCTAAAGTATCTTGCTCATTCCTGAGATATTCCTAAGGAGTTGTACCTTGTTATTAGGCACTTCAGGAGCAAAGAGAAGAGGTATGGATAAAGATCACTATACGGCACTTATTCCTAACTTTTTTTCCCTAAAATTCTCAAACAATTTCATCAACATGATGCTTGCACTTGCTTGTAAAAACATTGGTATTACTGTGACATACACAGGGAAATCCTATCTGAGCTGGAGTAGGACCATAGCTCAGCATAGCATCGCATAAAACACATGGTACTGCCTTCTCAGAAATTTACCTACAAGCACATAAATGAAAAATTCTAGTAATGTTACTGGAGCACATTGTTTTTCAGACAGGAGGAAAGATGAGCGAGGAAGAAATTGTAATGATCATCAGCAAAATAAAATTAATTGAGCATTAGGTTACCTGCTCTCTGTGACTAACGACAATTCGTGCTGCTCATCACTCACTTTCGCTGCATTTCAGAGGTAAGCTATATATACATAGCCACAGTGTGCATGTGTGTGTGTATTTATATGCACATCTTTATCTATCTTATCTCACACACAAAAGCTCCCTTGAAGTGATCAGTTCTCAAAATTCTCCCCCCAAAAGCCACAATCAGGCCAAATAGTAATATAGGAGATAGAGACAAGACAGAGTGGAGAGATGAAAAAAAATCTCCTTTCTTACATGAGCTGAAGAACACCTGGTTCAACACAGATGAAATTTAAATGCAACTCTAAAAAAAGCTACAGTTCCATAAAAAATCTGAAAAGAAAACAGAAGCTATATCTATTAACAGGATTTTCATGTTGTTGTCTGTTTGCAGTATTTTTTGGGTCACAGGAAAGGAGGGTGAAATAGCAAAAAGAAGGGGACTGTTCAAGTAAAATAAAGACAAAACAGAACATTTTACTAAATTTGTACCATTGGCAGTAACACAAACAACTTCTGATGAGCACTTTGATTTCACTCTGAGTGTTAGGTTTCCGTCATATGCAATATATCCTCAGAGGCCTGTCAAGAAGCTTTGAGAATAAACAAGACTAAAAGTCAAATGTGTATATTAAACTACTCTGAATGGATCTGCATACACAAGCATAGGTCTTCACTAACCATGTACACATACAGTCCACACGCACAGATACGGCCATTATTTAATGACAGTTCCCCTCAAAGTTCTTCTCAAATATGAACTCTTCAAAACCTACAGATACACAGAACTCAGTTATATATGTAATTTAAAAATAATCATTTAAATAATAGTTTATTTCTTACCTTGTCAAATGAGCATTTTCCTCTGTAATTACCATTATTATTAACTGAAATGCATCTGAGTCAGATAAAGGGTGTTATCTTATACAGCCTGACTTAACAAGGTCAAACAGTTTTCATTTAAACTCAAGGCTAGCAAAGAAAAAGTAGTATAGTTTTCCTCACATGTATTTTAATAACAATAGGCACAAAATGATGAGGAAGAGTTTCAAGGTGGCCATGTCATTTGCTCTTGTTCTTTACTGGACAAGACTAGGCTTCTCAGAAGCCTGTATTTTCTTGCAAAAGATATGCATTAGGATATGCATTAGTTTTCAGTAACTAGTTTTTATTCTTTACTGCTTCCCTTTGGAATGTCTTACTACTTTAACAAAAGAATGAGATACAAATGTTTCTACCTATCAATACTATTTAAAAATACATGAGGGGTAATGCTTTCTATATTTAGCCAATATCTACATACTTTTGAAAGCTTGGTCTCTTGTACAAGAGGAAAAATACTAAAACAGTCAGAAAGAGGTAGGTCAAAGTCAAACCTCTCAGTGAATTCCAGGACCAGGCTATAGACAAGAGTTTATGTGCTAAGCTACTGATCTTATATCTTGCTTCTAACCAGGATATGAAGTCTGTAAATACAGCAATTTCTGACATTTGTATTCCTTAAAGTGTCTGAAGTTTCACTTCTTAGTCTGCTCAGAGCTAATTTAGACTTAACAAGGCTGACAAACTTGGGTTGTATCTCATACTCAAGTTTAGTTGATGTCATTAAGCACGTCAGAGAACCTGGCTGAAGAGGGGAGTCCTGGATGTCCATGCCAAAGTTAACATCTATCCTTGCCTGTGGTTGTGTAAAATGCCTGAAGCAACCTAAGGTTATCTTTCTGCTTCATTTCACTTACTTCTACATATATGTGAAACACCTCATACATTTCTCACTTCCTAGAGCAGCTGTGATTCCATCAAATTTTAGTAAGAACAGAGTGCTTTTACATTACTGTACTTCTTTCACAGAATGTATGAGCATACAAATACAAGCATATGTGTGTATGTGATTATATACACTTTTTCCCGCTTTCATTCTGCTCCGATGAAATTTTCTTTGCCACTCAAGAAAAATCTCTTCACAACAACGAACTAGGGAATTAGGTGGAAGTTTCTCTCCTCCGTTACCTCCTATCCCATCCTGCCTTGCTCTAAGCACCAGGTTATAGCCTCTCTGGAAGTCCTCAGTGAAAAAGCAGTAGGTGGAAAAAAATGTGCTCCTCCTGGTGCTAGGAAAGCATTTCACCTTTGGTCAAAGAAATTTTCCTCCAGCAACTGAAATATGACATCTCTGTCACTGTCATTGCTGGCTATACAACCCCAGAAACTCATCCCTTGTCGTATCTGTGTTTTTATGTGTCTGTTTCCCAATGTGTTTATATATTGCAAACACCATAAAGCATGTCTTCTAATAGTTCTGGAGACCTGCATATGTTTATAGACAGGTGGGTAATACAATTTGGCTTTAAAGTGAGCTAAGTGGGGCTTTCCAGCCACAGGGCTTAGATCGGACAAACAAGCAGTGTCTCGGGAGAACAGCAGAGGGAAACAGAGAGGTAATTCTAAGTATAGTATTAACCACTAATAATTGGCAGTGATGAAGAGATTTGGTGGGTTATGTGAATTTGTAAGTTTAAACTCATTACATTTAAACTATAAATAATTGAAAGGTTGAGTACATAGACTGACAGGTAGAAAGGAAAGTATGCAAATGAGAACTATAATTTATTAGAATAAAGACACCTTTAGCTTACAGCATGCCTTTGCATGATTCTTCTTCATGACTCAATTTCAATGTTCTAAGATTATGAGTGTGTGACATTTCCTTGCACTCTCAGATACTAAAAGTGTCGGAAAAATCCTCTTCTAGAATTCTTAACTTTCTGGAGCTCATAAGAGAATTTTTACAAACATATTTCAAAACCATGTAGATAAAATACAGAAAATATTTCCTAAAGGTTTGTCAGAGCTAGCTAGCTTAATGTTATTTTTACTTCAGTCTCTCCATCAACATCTGTCCCAAGACGTTACTCTCCATCTAAATAAAAAAGTTATCTTCTCCTGGTCACGTATATGAGAGCCAATTGAGAGCCAATTAAGGACGCACAACAGGGCAAGAGGCCTCTGTACTAAAGCTTTCTACAGGAGGCAGGGAAATGTGAAATTTGAAACCTGAAAGAGACCTTTTTCCACTACTATTTTCTATGGATTTCAACTAGTTAATTTAACAAAATATAGTGATTACCTGCTTAGAGTAATTTTTTTTTACTAAACATGTTCAGAAATGCCTTGCCCTTTCTTCAGTCCTTTGTGCCACAAAAGTTGATTCGCTTAATTTTTTTTTCTAAAGCCAAACATATTTCCCAAGCCATGCTTACATCCAAGTGTTTTATTCATAGAATTTGACATTTTTAAAACTGATATAAAATGACTTCTCAGATTTAGTGTGCTATAACAAAACAGTGACATGTAAAAAATACAAAGGTCTTAAGCATATATACCTGGATATACATACATATGCATATGTGCACATACATATGCGTGCCCATGGCATAGGAGGTAATGTACATACTTCACAGAAATGAAAAGATGCTGACAATCCTAAATAAATTGACAGTAATACACAGACATGAAAGAAGAGAAGAAATCATTATTTCCAATTAACTGTTCTGATCTAGACATAAATATGGTAATTATTACTGCTGGGTTTATGACACTGTTGAATCCCTCTTGTAAATTAAAAGAACCTTTAGCTTCAGTGGAGATTACGTAATTTATATGGTTTTACTACCTGCAGTAAAGATTCTACTCCACAGAATGTGTTATGCAACAGTTCTGATTTCAATATTGATACCATTCTTAATACAGGTCAGTCTACAGTAGTTTATTTTGTCATATTTTAGTCACAATGACCAAGAACACAGTAACAGGTGCTTGTACAACACAGATCCTAATATATCATAGAAGTGCTCCAGACAAAAATTTAGGACAGTTTTTTGGTTAGCATTTTTCTCTTTGGCTGACATGGTAGACTTTCCTATATTATCCCAAGTTCTTTAAATCAACACTCATTTAACTAAATCCATCCTAAACACTACAGAATGTCTGGCCTTTGTGACTAGGCTAAATGCTCTGAGTGTACATGCTCATGTGTGTGTATGTAACATCCCAGCCAGAATAATGCAGAATCCATTATAATTAAATCTGTGAAGACGAAGCATTGTGAATAATTACTATTTCAAATTTTATCCATGTAAATTCATACATGGCATATTAATTGTACATATTCTTATTCTGTATTTGAATTGTTTCTCTAGACTTCATGACCTAAAAATGTCTTACTAAATTTAGCTGGAAGAACTGAAAAAGTAAATGATAATGTATGTGTCACAACATTAAACACAAGCATCCTCTTAAGTGCAAATTTGTGGTTGGTGTGCATTCAAACATTAAAAAAAATATGAAAATAAATAACCACGCTGTGACACATTCTATCTTCCTATCAAGTCAGAATTTGCTATATGATTTTTCTACACCATCTGCAGTTAGATGAGACTAGTTGGCACAAGGCAATTGCAAACAGAACTGACAACTTGTGCTGACCTCCAGGAATTACACTATTGTTGAACAGCCATGCAGTGGTAGCTCCTAAAACACTCCAATGCAATAAAGAGGAAAAACAAAATCAGTATCCATGGGGAGATAAATGGCGTACAAGATTTGTTCTTAGTTGATTCTCCTTGAAACTTGCACATGGCTAAAAGAGTTAATTGTAAGAATAGGTGTAGAGTACTCTGGTTTCTAATCTGAGAGAGACTTAGGCACTTAAAGATACATACAACAATCAGAAGTGACCGTGGCACGACAGAAAAGCATGTCAACATTTGACAGTAGGGCCCTGCTAGCTGACTGTGTATAACCTATTTTCCGTCCTGTTAACAAGAAAAACACATTAGGTTAAAATAGGAAGTACTTAATCTTTCTGACTAGGTGGAAAGTTTCTTATACAGGTAGTGAAGTGGTGTACAGGATGCCACATTTCCATTTCAGCCTCAAACTGGATTTGTGGTGAAAGACAAATTTGTTATGCTGAAGTAATTTTTTTTAAAAGGTACCTTAAACCCACCATTTAGGTGTCACTTAGTTTCTCAGAAAAAAACCCTCCCTTAAAAGCCACCTTAATGTCAATTTCTAATATTTGTAAAAGTCATTAGAACCTCATGCCATATCATTGCAAATAAGATACAGCCCCAGAAAAAGTGAAATGATAAATTCACTCTGGCTTTGGACAGAACACTTTTGAGACTGATACAGCCTGGAAATGTGTTTGCTAGTGGCCAAATGTCAATTCTAGTTTTGAGTGTTCCCCAGGATCTTCCACTCATAACAATGTCTAAGTTAACTTAGAGCAGAAAAACTGCCTTGGAAGTCAGCACACTTTCTGAAACCCTCCTTGAGATAACTTATGTGATAGTACTTCTCATTACACATCAGAATTTAATCTCTAGAAGGATCTGGATGGATCTTAAGTACCTCATGATCATGTACGGTTTTCCAGGTCCAAACTGAGAAATCTAAATAATCCATTCAACTGCAGTCTAGTCTCTAGACTAAAGGGTCTCCATCTCAAGCTAACATTTGAATTTAAAGTCAGTTTTCAAATATTTCAAACACTCAGTTTGAAATATCAAAATTCTGTAGGCATCTATATGTTCGATCACACAGCATTC
>NW_009703055.1:0-22776 GCF_000703405.1 Apaloderma vittatum | reverse complement strand
ATGTAAGAAAGCAAGCATATGTTTAATTAAAAACCTTATTTCCCTAATTCACAAACAGAAGAAAACAAAAGGAACCATATATTATATATTATATATAATAATTTACAAACCTGTTCCCTCTCTAGAATTGTTTGGGCCTCCTGAAGTAATTTTTCCTTTGCCTCTGTTTCAGCAAGAGTGGCTCTGTTTTGCTCCTCATATGCCATAGTTACTACAGCCAAAATCAGGTTGAAGAGATAAAATGCACATAAAAAGATTACCCCCAGGAAAAAGAAAATGTAGTTCTTTCCAGATGTGCGGATAACCTGTAAGAAAAAGGCAGAGGTTGTAATAAAATCTTAACAAACTAACATTTACAACAGAATTTCAAACTAACTCTAAACAATTAATTTTTCTGTTCCATAGAAGAGGTCAACATACTGCACTGCTTTCATTAAACAGTAGGATCTACTTCTGTTATAAGTTACACAGAAGGTCTAGAAATGCAGGTAGTCAGGAGTTCCCCTGGCCTTCAAGTGAATTACACCTTTTAAAAACTTCTCTGTGATCATACAATATTTTATCTTTAGGTAAGAGACCATCAAATATTCATAATGATGCCACGCAGTTCAGAGAAGAACTATCAAAAGCTATTCTTAAAAGTAAATATCTCTCAGCTAACTGGGCAAAAGATCACCAGAGTTTAAGTTATGAGAGGACAACTACAGCTGTAAAGACCAAATTAATAAAACTCGGTAATAAGGATCAATGTGAGGATTATACAGTCATGAAATTGGGCTCAAAACTAAATGTGCAAAGTCACTCTAGCAGGTAGTAAAGTACATACTTGTCTGTAGAGACGCTCCCAGCAATCCTGTGTCATCAGACGGAATAAAGAAAGGAAGGCCCAGCCAAAATGATCAAAACTTGTATAACCAAAGTCAGGATTCTTCCCAATCTTCATGCAGGTATAGTTTTCTGGGCACTCTTTTCTAACCACAAAAGGCATGTTAAACAAAAATTACTTGCAGTATTAGATTGTAACTGAAAGCACCCAGTACACAACATCAAATATATGTTTTCTCCATTTATCTGAAAGTCTATTTCATTCTTCTCTAATATAACTCCACCAGAAGGGTTGATTTATATCAGGCAATCCTAGAAAGACACTTCTCTAGTCAAAGAAAAGACACTCCACTGATGTAGGATACATGCAAACAAATACACAAAGAGGGGGAAGAAAAGGAAATATGTTTACTTCTAAATAATTCATCAACAATTAGGAGAGTTTATTAATATCTCACAACTCTACTGATCTGTTCTGCTCCTCTTTTATATCATTCTACATCACCATTATATTACCACTGGTTAGGAACAATACATAATTGCTTGTATCCTAGTACTTAATTCTTTTTCTGATGTGAAATATCTGGTTTTTAATTTAATAACCCACACACATTCTGCCCTCCTGCAAAATCATCACAATTCCTGTAGGCCAAAAGTAAAACCATCATACACCTGGAGTTAAAAATAAGAAGGTACCAGAGCTGTTTCGTTCACTTACCTGGGATTTGAACTGAACCCACAGAGCAGTATTTCGGAAGACTTATTCATCCTGTAGCAGATATCTAATTAAAAAAATATATCAAGGAATCATAAAATCAGAAGTTGTCAGTTCCTACAGCACTCTGACAGTAAACTATGCATTACTCCACTTTAAAAACCACCCTAATAGACTGAATCTCTGTGAAAGACTCCTTTCACAGCAAAGGGTGTACAGGGCTGTTTCTCTGCAGATCTGTCCTCATGGCAATTTTTTTGTTTAAAATATATATATATATGTAAACTGCACAATTCACAATGCAAGATTTTATTTGGTCTCTGGTAAAAAGAAGAATCTCTGTGAGAAGCAGGCAAAATCCCTGAATTATACAGATTAAGGGACAGAAAAAATAATTCTCTGTGCTGTACCCCGAAAATTAGGACCCTTGTGCAGTGTACGTAGGTAAAGAAGAAAATGCTTATAGAAAACTCAGTCCCTCCTATCCCACAGACTGCTAATCTTTCTCCAAATCCAAGATGCACTAATCTCCCGTTCAGTTTTAACATCTCTGCAAAAAAACCAAACACACATAGGAAGATACACAGATTACCTAAAGGGAGAAGGGAATAAAATTTACCTTCATCACTTGGTACGTATATCTTGGCATCCTTACATAATGTGTCATTGTACGTAGCGTTAGTGAGGACACATTTGGATGTTAAATTGCCCATAAAAAGCTGGAGGCCTATTAGAGCAAATACACTCAAGCAAGAAACAGTCAAGATCAACACATCAGTAAGCTTCTTAACAGACTCAATAAGTGAATTTACGATGACTTTCAGACCTAGAAAAATAATTCAATAATATGCAAAATGAGAAGAGGAATGCAGCAGTGTTCCCCTATGACAATATACAAAAGTTGCAAGTATGTTAAAAGTAATTAGTGTAAATGATTTGTAACTTAAGGGTATTAAATGAGGTAAAATAAGGCATAGGAATAAGAAAAGTATTTTTACTTAGATTTCCTAATCATAATTTATTTGACTTTTAGTTCCTTCTAACACTAATTTTTCTAACTTGAAAATTTTAAATTAAGATGGCATCTAAGCAAACTCTTATGGACTTTAATGAATATGGACAGATGTCTGTGCTTGATCAATTTAAACAAGTACTTCACATTGTGCCAAATACACATTACAAGAAATGATCATTTGTGCTGACCTCAGGGAATTCTGTCTTAGAAGATAATACATTAGAGAAGTTATCCATTAAAAAGCAAAAGAACATTTGTGACATGGGAAAGAGAACAATAATATCTTAAGGATCACCCATCTGGAATGCAGCTCAGTATAAAAGGCCCCGGGGCTCTGGTGGTCACCAAGTCAAACATTAACAAACAATGTAGACAAACGTGACAAATGAGGTGTAACGGTATCCGGGGCTGCATTGCTCAGTATAAAAGGCCCCGGGGCTCTGGTGGACACCAAGTCAAACATTAACCAACAATGTAGACAAACGTGACAAATGAGGCAATGCATGGCCAGCAAGTCAAGGTGGTGATCACTGCCCTCTACTCAGAACTACAGAGGTCACACGTGGAGTACTGGGTCCAGTTCTGGCTTCCCTACTACCAGACAGACATGGCTTGCTGGAGAAAGTCCAGCAAAGAGCCACAAAGATGATGAAGGGACTGGACCACCTCTCCCATGAGGAAAGGTCGAGATAGCTGGGGCTGTGCAGCCTGGAGAAGAGAAATCTCAGGGGGAACCTCGTCAATGTCTACAAATATCTGAAGGGAGGGTGCAAAGAGGATGGAGCCAGGTTCTTTTCAGTGGTTCCCAGTGACAGGACCAGGGCCGTGGGCACAAACTGAAACACAGGAGGTTTCATCTGAACAAGTAGGAAACACTTTTCTACTCTGAAGGTGACAGAGCACTGGCACAAGTTGCCCAGGGAGGTTGCAGAGTCTCATCATCCATGTTACGGAGTCTCATCATCCATGGAGATATTAAAAAGCCGCCTGGACATGGTCCTGGGCAACTGGCTCTTGGTAGCCCTGCTTGAGCAGGTGGGCTGGACCCATGCTTAGGGACATAATTTAGAATTGGACCTGGCAGAGCTAGGTAACAGTTGGACTTGAGGATTTTGAAGGTCTTTACCAACCATAGTGATTCTATGATTCTGTGAACCTCCAGAGGTCCCTTCCAGCCCCAAACATTCTGTGATTCTGTGAAAATAGGTTATCTATGAACTGAAGACCAATGTTGAGGCAGAATAACTGAATTTAAAATACGACATAGGCAGAGTGATAACCAGGGTTTTTCTAAAAGCTTTCCAAAACAACAAAAAAGTAAAATTACATGTAAATTTTTGTTCTCCATGTCAAGTACGAAAGGAAAAGCGTTGTCAGGTTAAAATACGACATAGGCAGAGTGATAACCAGGATTTTTCTAAAAGCTTTTCAAAACAACAAAAAAGTAAAATTACATTTAAATTTTTGTTCTCCATGGCAAGTACGAAAGGAAAAGCGTTGTCAGGCGGTATATGCATATTATGTTAAGACAATGCATTGAATAGTGCACTAGGCTAAGTAAAATTAGCATTAAGGATGCAATAGAAAAAGCATAAAATACAAAAATTTGCCTGAATCAAAATCATCTTGAGGAAGGATGATAAATATTCTATCAGGATGCTGCTGAGAACTAGTACAGACTGCAAAATAGCCACACCTTGGGATCTCGTTAACTGTCGCAAACAGTGACCAGAAAACTGAAGAAAAGGAGAGGAATGAGAAATAGTGTGCTGCTGAAGGTGAGAGAACGTTCTTAAGTCTTGTTTTTCCTTACCTGGTATTACTGAAATAGCTTTCAAAGTCCTCAGTACTCTGAAAGTTCGAAGAGCTGAAACCTTGCCCATACTTTTACTCAGACTAACGTATCTGTAAAATTAAGCCATGTATGTAAAGTTAGGTCTGTGTATTCCTGAGCAGCACTTTACATTCTTGGGATTTCATCTGTTTTTTATCACCATATAATTCAACACCTTGCGACCCACTTTGGATCCTTCTCAGATGAGTTTTTTCTGATCCAGAGTACAACCGAGACAATATAAAGAGGTATGTTTGGTTTTGGCTGTCTATGCAGCTGCCTCTTAACAAAATTTAAGTATGTACTAAATTCAGAACAACCAAAGAGTTCTAAGATGAGCTTTGCATTTAGGTCCTGCCTTAAGGTCTGTGACTATTTTTCTCTTTGCACATATGCAACCACTCTAAAGAACTTCAGCGATATCAAATTGCATTTTATCTCCATGTTTTTCCCTTGAGTGCAAAAGAATAACTGACTTTTACTTACTTCACAATAGTAACAACAAGATCCAGGCAGTTCCATGGATCTCGAAGAAAGGCAAATTCATTCCAAACAAATCCTCTTGCTAATATTTTTATCAATATTTCACCAGTGTATATGACAATAAACAGATACCTGAGACAGAAAGTTATAGAAATAAAAATATGATGCATTCAGGCACAGTCCTACCTTTTGTATGATTTAATCACTGGATGGAGATGAAGGTAGAAAACGTGAAGTGAAATAGGAGAGGTTACATTACTTTCAGAAACATCAGGTGTATAAGAAGATGCCTTACTGAATTTCAATAAGATTTCCATTAAATCTATAATCACAAATGTTCACATAAGCAGACCATATTATTTCTGGATGAAGGATAGCTCACATTTACTTATGACTGTGTTTACGTTCTAAAGCAGGCTGGAAAATTTCAAAACCTCAACATTTTGGCAGAACAATAACAGCAAAGATCTAGTTTAGACTGTAAAGTTTGCACACTATATACATTTATTCTGACAAACACTCTATAACTGAAAGAAATCCTACAGAAAATTAAGCTATCAACATCGCCATGCTTACCCCAAAATAAGAATTAAAATTATAGAACTTCTGAGACCCCAGGCAAGTTTTCAGGATTTAATTCCGGAATAGTAAGGCAAGTTACACTGGATACAAATCACAGTTACCAAAGGTTACAAGATGTTATAAATACATGGCTTCCTAATGTGAACAACTGAACCAGGGGTGTTCCCAGGAAACAAGACTGGAATGAATATTTACGCCTTATTTTTGCATGAGCTGGCCATAACAGACATTGGGGTTATTGACACAGAGTGAGAGATCTTGTCAGAATCCTGCTGCAGTCTCTTTAAAAGGCTTAATCCTTCAAAAGAAAAATAGGGCAACCTATGTGACACCAGATGGCAAAATTAGCCAATGCAGAGAAAAGGGCATACAGTGTAAGCCTCTAAGAAAAGGCACTGAAGCTCCAAGGAAGACTGTGTGATATGATTATAATAATCCTAGATCTTCCTCAGAGGTCTGTCTGAGAATTTAAGTCCCAGACTTAAATCACCACCTTATTTAAATTGTTCAGTTCAGCATGTTAGCATTGTTAGAAAAAGAGCGAGCAAATACCAACGAAGATACTTACTCAGTCCACTCAAGTGGCTTTGGAAGCTTAGTTACAGCCATGGAAGCACAATTGAGTACCACAATACATGTAATAAAGCCAACAAATAATGTGGAAGGAAAGTTAAGGAAAAAGTTCAGAAAAGTTGTTGATTTACACAGAAAAAAATCCAAACATACAGTTATTCATATAATTACTATGGTTTTGAAGATGCTCAGGACTTTTCATGTGTTTTCCAAAGAAACTGATGCCAGATCAAACTTTTGCTCAGCTGGGTAAACTTCACAATTTAAAAACATCAATGAATTATCTGCATGTAGAGATAGTTTTGGAAATTAGGACACTAGTGCAAAATCATGTGTCTGACAGAAAAAAATGAGGGAGATAAATAAATGAAAAAAAATCTGAGTCCTCTGCTTTTTAATGTTATTTAAAACTTTAGAAACCTCCATTTCCTCCCAGCAGAAACATGGAATAAAGAGAAATGGGCCACAGCTAAAAGCCTACGAAAACCAGACGAAAAGGCTTATTTATCAATAACCAGTGGGTTTTTTGAAACTGTGATTCCATATATACATTCTTAAAAGAGACACCTGTGATGTGGCACAACTTCAGAAAACATTCTAATTTTATGTGGCCAGAGATGAAAACATACATAAAAAACACCATCATTTAATGAAAGTTCATTTGCCACACAATAAAAGTGTTTGTTTTTTTCTAAAAAAAAAATTGGCTTTAAATTTAGAATTAACAAATTCAAATGAAAACAGATGTTTGGCAGAAAGAGCCAAACTACTCAGCCTACAGTTTTGCACCTGTAATCCTTCGCATTTTTACATTCTTCACTCTAGTTTTACACTGTTTTCAAAAATATAAAATATGAGCACTCTTCCGTACTTTCTAAACTTGACTGTGAAACGCTTTTCTTAGGATAACACCAGACTCTTTCAAGAAAGAATTGCCATAAATCACATCGTTCATATTTTAATAACTAGGGAGTCACTATTTGAGTTTGTTTGGGTTTTTTTTTATTTTAGTTTGTCCACAATTGACATTTAGAAAAAGTTCTGGAAGAGGGCTAAAATATCATACAGTAGCTTATAAATGTTGTTTCATAATTGTATCTACAAATCTGATTTAAATGTCAACTTTTTGACTTTTTTTTTCTTATACAAACACCACTTAAGTATCTTAGCTGTTGCAAAACAAGATTCAGTATAACTTTTTCAAAACGTCTATCATGGCCCAATGAGCTTACAATTACATTAAAACTAACCGACAAACAGAACAACGGGAAATGGTACAGTATCTTTTAAAATCGAAATGAGAACCAATAAAAGGATATGAATGAGTCATAATTTTAATTGCTGCTTTTCTTACTGGATTAAAAGGCCCAACTATACACAAGGCAGGCGTGGCAGTAAACCGGAAAATAGTCCTCCTTTTATTTATCACCATGAAAGTCTAAAAAAAAAAAAATAAATTCACAGTATATGAAGTATTTTAACAAAACAATATTTTGCCCGCAAACTAAATGTTTAGATTTTCAAATCCACATCTAGAACTACATCTAACTGCAATTTTGAGTAAAGCTTTCCACTATTCTTACTCGGAGCTGTCACCTGATGATACCACATTTTGAAAGAGAGATATCAGCTCTATAAGAGTTCACTACAGCCTGTGAGGAAGAAGTAGTAATGGGAATGAATTTGAAGGGCAAGTGATCACATTCACTTAGTCAAAGGGATTAAAGGACACTGTTCTGGGACAACAATGGTGTTAATCACTCTCCAAAGCATCTTATTCTTGGATAGTTTTATAGGCTACGAAAGATGACTTACAAAATACATATCCTATAAGGCTGCCGGAATCCAGTCCAGTCAAACCAAAAGATTTAATTTTGAAATATCACCAAATTTTTAAAGTAACAGTGTAAATCCTCTCTAAGCTACCTTGAAGTCCATGCAGCTCAGTACTTTTGCCATGTGAAAAGTGAAATCTCTTGAATTGAAAGCACAGTTCGCTAACTTTAATGTAAACTTCTTCAACTTAATCACCCTTTGTCTTCAAGAATATCACTTTGATTACTTTGAGGAAAAAAAACCAACACAACAAACAATTCTGGAAGAACAAAGCATCTGCTTTACACATTCCCGTGGGTGACAACAAAAAACACTTTGCAATATCACGGAGTATATGCAATAAACGATGATGAGACATAAAATAACAGAAAACAAATTTACTGGAAGCAAAATATATGAGTTTGCTACACAGAGTACTGTATGTCTCCCCTCGTTTCTATGGTTTTTATAATTCTGCAAAAGTATCTGCAGCAAGTCAGCAATTCCAGCATGATCTACTGCGGCAAGCACTGTTTACATGACCAGTGAGTTCAGACACACAGACAGCACAGAAACTGCTCTGGAAAACAAAGCATCGGTTACCCCAGAATATATTTCCTATTAAAGCATACCTATCAAGTGTATCATGTTTTCATAATTCTGATTGCTGACTGAAACTAAAAATACCTTTTTATTACATAAGGTGGAACATACCTTAGTAATCCTGCCCTCAGAAATGCTAGCAATGTTGGATGACCTGTCTACAGAACTGTAAAACCCAGCATCTTCTGAATAGAACTTTTACTTTTTTACTCCTGAATAGAACTGTTACTATCTTTTAAGATTTCATAGACAAAATTAAAATTAAAAAAAAAATGCTTTTGAAAGTTTTAACCTTGTGATCACTGTAGTATGGATCAAGATCTTCCAGAGGTTCCCCAATGAGCTCCACAGGAAGATCCCCATACAAGGATGGAAGTTTTTTGCAGGCTTTTAGGTCAAGCTGTGGAGTAAGTTTTTCTTCTTCAGCTCCTTGGTCTTTATTTTTCTGGTTAACTTTGTCTTGCTGCTCTTTTTTCTCAGCAATTCTTTCCTCAATTGCTGCCAAGGACTCAGGAGTGAAACGTCGAAAGCTGCTAGTTTCTGATGGCCAAAACAAGGGATCCATTCTGCCTTCTGTATATTTGTTTCCACCGCTAGACGTAACTTAGAAAACTATTGACAATTAGAGAATAACAGAAATAATACACAACTTGAAATCTTAGTAATTAGGAATAATTTATTACACAGTTTCCAAAAAATCACAGTAACACCAGTGATAAAACTGGGACAGCTACTATGCTTAATTTTGCTTGTGACTGCTCTTTTCTATGTGCTTAGAAAAGCCAGGGATCAGCAATTCCACAAAATAAACTTCACTAGGAAGTGCCCTGACCATGGATCAACTCTCAAGTAGTTCCGTAACTACTGATTTATACAGAATTTAAACAACCTAAAGACGCCACAAAGGACAACTACAAACCAAATAATCAAGTGAATTTCATATCATCCTCCTCACAACTCTGTGCCAACAGGAAGATTAGTCTCTCCTAGAATTTCACATGTGCCTTAATGCTTTGTGGCTCTGCACTTGTCTGCTGTTTCTGGAGATCTTGGTTTTGTCTATTTGTTTAATAACTAGCCTTTCCCACACATCACTGGAAAAATAAATTGTTACTATTATCTATTGATGCAAGCCATTGACTTGTTTATTCATGGTGACAGGTATGGGTCAATTTTTTCTCCCATACCAGCCTGGGAAAAGGTAAACGTGACAAAAAAAAAAAGAAGAAAATTATCTTCTCACATATTCACAAACATTGTAATTCTTTTGGGGGTTAGCTGATTACCCTCAAGTATTTATTTTCAATTATTCTGCTTGACTTTAAATCATTGACAGAGGGGAAGGGTGAAGCACTGAACTGACTCAAGGTAAATCACGTAAGTATTCAGTTACTAATGACTTCTGGCCCGAGTTCACCGCATTACTGTAGATGATAGTAATTTTGATGACTGCAGTCCTCCTCTCCACAAAAGATGAAGACAATTTTGACCCATTACAGAATGACTCGTCCTTTCTGACTCACATTAAAACCAATTGCTCCCAACCAATAATCATTTCTGGTCAGCGATGAGGCTTTAAGACACTCCGCGTTTCTGATTGCCTGAGGTCCAGCTGTGCCACTTCAGTTTTGTGAGCTCACATGTGGACCATGTTAGAGAACCAACAACTCTCTTGTAATTACAGCTCTCTCCTTTAAAGGCATAGATACATTTCTTTAAATAGAATATATAACTGCTTGGAGGCAGAATCATTGTGCAATGATTTTTTGTTTTTGTTTAGGGGATTTATTTATTTTTTTCCTCTTCTGGGATTTTAAAAACAAGTTGTATCCACTCCTTTGTCAATAACCACCCTATGAGCATGTGGATCTGAAAACATAAAGGGTAAACTATCTGTTTAGTTTTGTTTTAGTATACATTTAGTTGATTTTTTTCACATGGGCATAAAGAATAAAAATGTGTCCCTGCAGTAGGATTTTCTCTGAAAGCATGAAATCAGATAACTGTCTGCTTATGTCAAAACGTATCTTAAAATTAACAAATAAATATAAAGAACAAAACATGTGTTATATGTACCACAAGATTTACCACCATAGAAATAGAATTACTAAAATCTGTGCTCTAGTCAAGAGCTCTATTCCTTCTTACCCACAGTATTTCCAAAAAGCTTGTTGTGACAAATCTGTGTATTTGTCAAAACTCATTTTAAAAGGGCATTTGCATAAGCAAATTTTAGTAAATCTTCCACACAATAATAAAACATCCAGAAACAGATATTTCCAAGTAGTTCAGGAAGGAGTACTTAACCACACTTAAGTGCACATATCACATTCAACTGGAATTCATGGAACAAGATGGCCTCTTCAGCTATATCAACAAAACTGGTAGCCGTTTTCACACCTTAAAAATACACCAATATATATTAACACATAGGCCAGATATACAGAAAGATAAATGACCCATAAAAGGAGAAGTGGATGTTAGCAACCCAATGATCTGCATTACTTAGTTAAGATTTTGAGTACGAATGCCCAGTATTAAAAGAAGTAACTTACATTCCACAAAAAAGGTGATTGAAAAAAAGAATCAAAACACTATCTTACATGTACCTCAAATATTTTTCTGTCAGAAAAACCACTTTTCATCTGTTCATCTGGAATAAGAAAAAATGAGAAAGCAGCTCACAGCAACACTTTATGAACTAGGCTAGCAATTCTCTCTGTTCTGCGTTGCACAATACCTTGCAAAAAGCTACTGCTATCAGCTACTCAGTTTCAATAAAGAGAAAATACTTCTGCTCTCTGATCACCATTTTCTTCTGTTTAGCTACCAATAATTATCAACAGATTTAACAGATTTTAGTCCTTTGTAAAATCGAACTTGGACATTTTATTGGACTACTGCTGTTTCTGAAATACATGGCCATTTCTCGGTCTCCTACTCTCCGCTTCCCACTCAACGCCCCCTGCTCCAGCAAAAACTTTATGTTGGATAAATATCTACCAGTGAGGTTTTTTTATTCATTTTGTTTTGTTGTTTTGGGTTTTTTTGCTGTGGGTATTGGGTTTGGTTTGGTTTTTTAGGGGGAGGGGGCTGGTAGTTTTTTTTGTTAACAGATGCAGAAAGTTATCCACAATATTAATATAATAAAATCTATTCACTCATTACCTCCAAATTCAGAAATGTGTGGAACAGGCTAGACTGTGCATTATTTAAACATCCTGGAAAAATCACTCACCAGCATTTTTTGTGATAAAAACATATCAGATTTGTATAGGTAAAGAAATTCCACTATGTCAAGATAAGTATAAATCAGATAGTACAAAAGCCTATATAACAAAATAAAACAAAAAGTAGTCAGTAATTAATGAGAAATGTATTGGTTAGTAAAATGTTATATTTCCATATGTAAACTACAGAAAGAGATACATGTTTACAGGAATATAGTAGTTCTACATGAAAGGCACATTTTCTTACACACATGCTATGTGTACCTAAAATAAAACCACATCTAAGACTTAAAAACATGTGTGCACATACATTTTTATACATACATATGTATACACACTCCTACATACATACTTCCCCGAATATTTTGATCAAACATACATAGTTTTAAATGAGGAAAATTATCAATTTAGATTTCTCACAGTATACAAGTATTCAGCAAAATGAAATACTTACAAGCCCTTCAAAACAAAAACTTTCACACTGATCTGTTAAGCTAATTTCAGCTAGCCTGTATCTTCAGAAAGACAGAAAGTCTTCATTTTCTCACCTTCATCATCCCTTTCGAAAGAATTTCCTATCTACCTCCCATGCAGAAAGTTTTCTTTTGTATTGGGATGCCTGGGGGAGGGATGGAGGGAGGAGCCCGGTTGCTCTTCTAAGAGCATTAAATGAAATTTTGTGATCTCACTAGAAACAAGTGCGTGGGTGATACTTTTGAAGAATAATCACCTAAATGTTAATCAATTAGTTGCTTTCTGCTGCAATCAGAGTTACATTTGTTAAAAGCAAAGAGGGTTTTTCTGTAAATCTGCATGAAAGTAAATGCTGTCCTGTTTCACATTTCATTTTGAGGTTTTAAGCAGCCGAACTTCCCTGCATACATTAAACATAGGCACAAAATTTGCTTTTCATTAAATGTTTTTGGTTAGAAATTGGATTATGGATTATTGGTTTTGATTCATTAATTTTTTTTTATTATTATTTTCGGGCTATGATGTATGCTCATTATACCTTACAAAGACAAAACCTCAAAGCCAAATATACTATGTCTTACATCCAAGATCAGAGCCCCAAATACATCCAATACCACATTATGCTATCACTTCCATTAAAACAGACAAATCTTGTTTGAGCAAAATAAAATCCAGAATATTTATCCTCATCTGAAATTGCTTATATTTATTTAAATAAAAATTATGTATAAAAGCTACTAGCAACAGGTATTGGAGAGTAACAGCTCTACACTGACAGCGAGTCCTATAGCTACAGAGAGTTATTTCTCTTATAGTTGCCTCAACAGAACCCATTACCATCCAAAATTTTTTTTACTCTTTATTGGGTGAATTCTAAATCTTTCCTATCATCTTTCCTGATGATAACAGAGTTACTATGGGTTTTGCTGGAAGAATTCTACTGAAGGAACTGTGCTGTCCTTAAAAGCCAGGCAGCCTTAATGCATGCAAACAGAAAAACAACGGTGATCAAACGCTTTGCTTGCTAAGTATCATCATCAGCAAAGGAAACAAAGGAAGATGGTTTTAAAGAAATAAAACGCTAAGTGTTCTGTGAGGTGAGCAACAATAAGCCATTTTAACTTCCAGTGTCAGTTACTTTTCCAGAAAGCAACAGTATGTTCTCAAGACAAGCTCAATTAAGAGAAAAGAATTTTAAATATCGGTAAGGCATCTTTCTATAATGGCATTATATCTGCTGCGGTCAAAAGCAGCCACATTTATAATGCTGTACCAGCTACTATTACTACATACCAAAAAGATCCTTACCTGGATGGTTTTTTTCTGCTG
This sequence comes from Apaloderma vittatum, assembly GCF_000703405.1. NCBI lineage: Eukaryota > Metazoa > Chordata > Aves > Trogoniformes > Trogonidae > Apaloderma > Apaloderma vittatum. The sequence goes on along the minus strand of NW_009703055.1, from coordinate 9,298 downwards.
CATCTTCTTCATCAATCCATCCCTCTGAAAAATGCGGCACAGGGAGTAAAGGCAAAAAAGAATGAAAGGAGTTGCCCTCCTGTGCTCTCTTTGCACACTAATATCTACTGTCATAAAAGAAGAAGGCAAGGAAAACAAGAAGATTTTTATCTGCAGCTCTTCAAAGAAAGCCTTAGGACTTGCAGCTAATAACAAAAAATAAGTCAAGTAACTTTTCTGTGTAAAATTTACTTTCTCCTGTTAGGAAGGCAGTTTCATAAAGAGTCAGGGGAGGCAGCAGAAAGCTAGTTTTATAGTAAGAACATTGTTTTCTTCCTGGTTTCATTCACTATACCTCAGTAAAATTAAAAAAAAAAAAAGAAGACAAAACCAAAAGCTGATGTTTAACATGAAAAATATGTTTATTTCAGAAATTACTGTCAATTTAGTCACCATGTTCTTGACATGGATCAGACTCTTCCATTAACTGCAAAGTACAGCACCCTTCTTTTTTCCTTCTTATTGACAGAGCACAAGAAAAATATTTTTCCTTGGTAGCACTAGTACACCACCATTAGCCTGATGACTAAGAGCGTGCAGATGTCAAGAGCCGAAAAAACCAGACTTTTTCATAATTAAATGTAGCTTGTGACTGTGCTGTAAGTCTAAACACTAGATGGTGCATTAAGTTACCCTTCAGATAGATATGGTGATTAAAGATATGAAGGCATTTGACAGCTCATACACATTGCATGACCCTCTTCTCCTCAAATCCTCGTCTGCTAGCTTCTACCTACTGAGAAATACTCTGTGGGATAATCCTAGAAATCTCTGTCTCCTATGCTCAGTGGGCTAACAGACACCACGTGTGCCTTTGTCTTGGACAGAGAAGGGTTCATACAAGGTTTCTCTTCCTATTTTTCTCATTTACAGGAATGAGACTGCTACTTCTTAACAAAAATTCAGATCACTGAAAAACTGATCCTTCTCACTATATCCTATTTTAAGATACATCTCTGTCTTTAAGATGCTATGCCTGTAACTGGTTAAAATTACAAGATGGGCACAAGCTACCAGATGGATACAAGAGGAGATGAAACTTAAATTTCAAACAAATACATCATAATCATCAACTGACGCATCTGTAAATCTGATTCTGAAATGTGTATACTGACCTATTCAATAGCCCCTCTATTTTTTGCACAACACTCACGCGGAGGAATTTGGAGTTAAAAAGTGTTTCACAGAGAGATAACAAATGCATTTATCAAAAATTTGATGGCAAAATCAACGTCACTTTCCTTACATGCTAAAAACATCTAGTAACGTGGAGCATATCATTTGGAAGGAAAATTACTGGAGCCCAAGAAAGGTATTTTGTATTTCCAAGAAATGGATCCTGCAAAACAAAGTCATACAATACATTTCCAGACCGTGTCATTCACTGATGAAGAACTCTATTGAATATGATATAGAGTGTCTTTCAAGTGTTCTAATTTAGGTTAAGGTTCTCACAAAGACAAATCACAACTAATTATGGAGCTTATTGCACCTTCTGATTATCATAATCATAGCAAAAAGCAGATACTAACAGTAATCAGCTCTTATTTTTGCCTCCCTACCACATACAAATTAAAAAAATTTCTCAGTAACTTTAGAGGACAAAACAAATAGTTCTTTCTCACTAACAGAACTTTCTGAGATTTGGTTAATCAGCATAAGCGATATCAGGACAGATAGAATTTCCCAACAGAAAATTCTAGTTTTTCTACGTTAAGACTCCAATTTTCCCTTAACCCCTCAAATCCACATGCTGCCCTGGAGCAAGGGCACTACACACAAATGTTTAGAGTGCGAACCACGTGTTTTCCCTGCCTCTGTTCAAAACAGAATTCTCACTGACCAATGCCTGGGAAAGCTGTTCTGCCTTTGGTGCGATGGCTCTTCAGCTGACCTTTTGTGGGACAGCCACAGGACAGAAACAAGGAACACCGAGATAACTGCACAAATACAGTCCCCCTGATGATGGCATTTGTCAAGGCACTGATGTCTAATATGACAGAAAACTAAGTACGCTTTCTAGCCTGCGTATATATATGTGGTACAGGATAAAACAACACATTCAGCAATGGCTTCTATCATCCTTAATCACTCAAGTAAGAAGCGGAGACCTTTCGGATGAATGAGAGATTTAATAGAGGATAGGTCTTCAACAAACAAAAGCTGAGAACTGAAACAAGTCAAATGTGGACTGAAAGTGGGCAAACATATTTAACAGGATGGACAATTAAGTACTGAACAACTTGCGAACACCTGGGGCCTTCCTAAAACCTCAAAACCACAGGTGTTTGATTACATTTGACCTTCATTTTCTAAGCCCCACCTAGCTAGTTACATATATACCCAGTCTGAGAATTGATTGCAGATTTTCATATTACATTATTTTTTATAATATGTATTTGGAGCAGTACAACAGCAATTAACCCTTATGCTTACAGCTCATAAATTATATTTCTTGCAAGCTAAAGTAATGGAGGCAGTTTACTGCTCAGTAATAGAATTTATAGTTCTTAGTAATTCAAGCCTTTGCATTGCACACACTTGTAATGAAAATTATTTGCAGAGGTTTCTGTTTGCTACAGCTGCCGCTTCAGAGAATTTGCAACCCTCCCTCCCGTCTGTAACCTAAACTGGCAGACAGAGAGAGAGAGGCAAACCCACAATCTGGGAGACAGTATAACATATTTGACATATCACATTAAGAGATACCTCTAAATAACGCACACACATTTATTACAATGAAAACTCAAATGCATCCTTCATGGCATGATTTAATTCAGCTGCTTTCTAGAAGCTTCAGGATTCTCCTTCACTTCAAGACCTAGATGAGATTCCAGGAACGTCTCTTATAAATTATGATATCCTTGAAACAAGAGTAACATGGAACCACACACAAACAGAAAAGTAGTGGGAAAATACAACCTTGTTATACTTGGAGTGCATAAATATTACGTATACAATAAAACTAAAATCAATACATACACATAGAGAAGCTATTAAACTATACAAAATACCTTAAGGCATGAGTCTGTCGCAGAAAAAAATGAGGGGCTCTGGCTAATAAACATCTCTGAGATAAATTAAAGGTGTGTCCTAATTCCTCTTAGAAAAGAACCTAACAGTGTAAAGCACATGATGTATTTATCGAGATAATAATTTATGTGATTGTCATTTCCCTTTTTTCATGCTGCACAATGAAATAAGAAACTACAAGGACACGAAATTTGGTGTTTGGTAAATAGCTAATTGGCTTTACAGAACAACAGGAAATAGCTTTTATGGTAAGTACACATTAAAGGCATTGTTACACAAAGTAGCTTTCTGTCTAATGACCTAATATGCACTGAATAAGTCTGAAAATTAGCTCAGTGCCTGAAGTTATTCCATCTGTTTCCTCCTAGTATTCTGAAAAACAGGTGTAATATTTGTGAAGCACTTTGTATTTCTCAAAAGTAAGACGCTAAGAGCATGCATAATAGTGCTACTACAACCTCTGAAACATTTCCAGGGTTTCTGATGCAGTCTTGCCAACAGCTTATTCTTGAAATCTCATCTTTTATTGCACGGCTCCAAACATAACCATGAAACGACAAATGCAAGAGCACAAGCCAAGATTGAGCCACTTTGTTTCAAACCTATTTCTTACTGTAGCTGTCTGTAAGATTAAAGTCTGAACTTCAGCACATCAAGAATGCAACTTGTAAAAATTATGTAATACCAATGTTTTACAAATTAAAAACATACCATATGTGCAGTGAACTAGAATACAGTATTTATAAGACTAATGTGACACAGCATACTTAAAGTTAATGCTGAAATAATAATTTATCCCCTTTCTCCAAAGCCTCCTGGATTTCAGCTCTGTCTGTCCCTCCTCTCTAGCTACCTGGGTATCTGATTTATCAAAATGGCTTGAAAATGTACTTTCTTTCTTCACTTTCATTTAGTTTCTTTCTTTACTTCTATCACACGGGTTCCATCTCTCCTATTAACAATCAGAGGAACTCATTAGGGATGTGTATGTAGCCATCGTTTTGACATCGTATCCACAGAGCTCCTGACACACGCTCAGACGTGTCCTCCTGTCTAAAGTTTTACAGTGGAGTCAAGTCAAGTTTTCACCAGTGGAGTCACTAATGCCTCACCCAGCAGTCAAAAATAGAGTGATTGTAAACTCATCTGCAGTATATTGCGAGAGATTCCTACAAACATCCCCTCACTGTGAAAAGTGCAAAAAAAAAAAAGACATACAGAAAGTCTGGGGATCTGCCTGGCTGTCACCTAAAATCACAACTGTATTCCAGATGATATTTGGCAGCTTTTCAGGGCTTAATCCATCCGAGCAAGGCAGAGACACATTGCTTCCAGAGAGCCACAGCAAAGACTGTGCTCATTGTACAGTGTTCTGTGAATGTGTTTTTGTGGTTTTTACAGCAGATCTTGGACATGAAGGACTCTGAAATAGCAAGCTGTATTACTTGAATGTCTTCTTTATGCAGACATATAGAACATGATATCCCAGGAAAATTTAGTCTCACAATAAAATTAAATAGGATTCAAGATAACCAAGTTTCACGCTCCATAAAATACAGAATAAATACAGCCATTTCAAACACTTACATGTGAGTCATGGCCATAAATTATATATTGGCTGCAATACTTTTGTTTCAAACTCTGTAGAATCTACCATGTCTTTGGGGGATTTTTTTCAGTGATTAGTTGGTTTTAAAATGCAGATTTTCATCATATCTTGAATTTATGTAGCTCTTATCCCAACTACAGAACCTACAACAACTTTTCCTGGAGGACTAAAGGAGCTGAAAAAAAACGGTGTTGGAAGCGATGTCTTAAAGTCAATTAGTCCACGCTTTAGTTCAAAACTGCATCAACTCTGCTGATGTCGTTCTTGGAGATATTTCTCTACTCTCGTTACAACAGATGGTGATTCCAAAACCTTCATATGTAGTGTATCCTAGTGTAGGGATATAACGAAAGATTGATGAGGACTGTAGGTATGCTCAAGCAACTTGCACCTGTGATATCTGAGGCCTGGGATAGATGTGGGAGCATCTCTCACATTCCTGCCCTGCAATGCTGTCAAGTGAGTCCTGGGAACTCAGGCAGAGCAGCAAGTAAAACATAAGGAAGCAGTGGGATAGATACCACAGGCTTTCTAGCAAGGAGAAATGTCCCTATGCCTGCACTGCCGCTTGCCCTGCTGCTTGTGTGATCGCTGCCCGGGTGCCTCCACCCAGGTGCTGCTGCAAGGATTCTCCAGATTCCCAGGTAGCGAGAATGAATCTACTCTTTGCAATTCATCTGTAGTCTGTGGTTGTTCCTGCATCCTGCCTGTTTCGGCCCACACGCCTAGTGATTCACTGTTCTCACTGCCAAAAAAGGTTTTTCTTGTGCTTCGTCTGAATCTCCTGAACTGCAATCTCAGCCTGTTACTTCCCGTTTCACTCACCACGAACACGAAGATGAGTATATTCCACATTTCTTCTTAATTATTTGAAAACTGCTATCGTGTTTCCTTTCATCTTCTCTTCTGTAGACAAAATCCATCTGAACTTTACACTGTAATTCATACTTCTCGGGCTCTGAATCATTCTTAGAGCATATTTCTAAAACCTTTCAACATTTTCTTTGCATGCTCTAACTGTTGAACCCCACAAAGAAGGAACTGAGCAGCAGACAGAATAAGCTGGGAAATTCTATAGCATTCTTGATCCTACTGTTATTAAGGAAACACCATCCTTAAACTCTTACACATTATGATGACTATTCACCCAAAATATTCTGGGTATTTCCATCCTTAGTTCTTATCTCAAAATCCTGGCTTCACTCCTGAGACCTGTTTGGTTTCACACCACTTCAGTTTCAGCTCAATCGCTGTTTGCTCACTCCAGCATTCTCAGAAATTCACAATTTAGCCAAAGATGATCAGATTTTCATGGAAATGGAAAAATATTCCCTAGACTCACATACATATCATATTCTTTCTCTTCCAAAACCAAAAGCAAACAGCTAACACTATAAACTAAGAAATCTTACCACTTTCCTAAAATGACACAAACATGATGCAAGGCTCAGAGGTTTACTGCATAACAAAGGAAATCTTACTAAAATATTTGTTGTGTAATATGAAGGTCAATCTTGATAAACATACACAGAGAAACCAGAAAACTATCACTATTATAACACTCATATTTTTAGCAGCCCTCAGTATATATGGTCTTTGTTGGATCACATCCTCTCCAGAGATCCTTTCCAGTCGCAGTAATTCTGTGATACAAAGGGATCACTGCATGTTTTTTCTCCTTAAACTAATGAATTGTTCATCTAAAAGGTTGAAGAAACACTGTATTATATGTATTAATAGCAGACATTGTCCACAAAAAGTTCTCTGAAGCACAAAAAAGGACAAAACCCAATTCTTAAATTGCATAATAATGTAAAAAGTGAAGGTTCTCTGCCCATAAACAAAATAAATTTTAAATTAAATGTTCTAAAGATGTGGCTGCCCCTGAAGACACAATATTAACTGTACTAAATGAATAATCCATTGCTGATTATGGATAATGAGGTGATGATTAGGGTTTAGGAATGGCATTATTATTTCATTTTATCAGAGAATAATACAAAAATAATATAAGAATTTCACTATCTTTAAGGGAAAATGAGAAATTACTTTAAAATATGCATGAAAATTATTATGTTGTGAAAAGAAACCATCAACCTCTTAATGGACTAAAGCATACTTAAACGTAGTAAGGCACTTTGCTCAATATTTACAGAGAAAACTTCATGATGCCTCATTCTTCTCCATTCCAGAATCCAATAAAATCACATACTTGATGCATAAAATCACATATTTGATGACAGCATCTGAAAGACTTTGACAATTACCATTGGCTTGATGCCAGTACACAACTAAACTGAATAAAAAACCCCCTATCTTTGAAAAAAAAAAAATTAAAAAATAAATGCATTTCACATTTGTCTTAGGAGATGCCTTAAACCAGACACTTCTCACTGCTGTAACAAGACAGAATAGTAGCAATACTGCAGTTTAAAGGACTTTGGTCAGATCTCAAATTTCGGATTAGACATTAAGAGGAAGTTCTTTATTATGAGAGTGGTGAAACACTGGAACAGGTTGCCCAGAGAGGTGATGGAGGTGTCATCGCTGGAGACATTCAAGGTCAGGCTGGATGGGGCTCTGAGCAACCTGATCTAGTTAAAGACATCCCTGCTCACTGCAGGGTTGGACTAGATGACCTTTAGAGGTCTTCCAATCCAAAGCATTCTATGATTCTATGATTCTACAATTCTAAGAGCCATACCATCCACTTGCAACTGTGGTGAGGACACAGTGCGTTCAGCACTGGTAGAGAACATGATGTGTATCAAAGTAAATAAAGTTTAAATTAGCAGAAGTAATGTCTTCTCCTTATTGTTGCAACCAGCACTGAACAAGAATGTGAATACCCAAATGTTTCTTTTTTCCTTAACCATTTACATGTTTTTCTCTCACACAGTAATTTATTAGCATCTCTACTGTTCTACCATAACAACCAGTATAAAAAGAAAAGGCGTGCCAAGAAGACAGTCCTGTGCACAGCTTCACACAGATCCTGAACACGGGTACTGCTGCAGCCAAACACTTTTTGCATTAATAGACAAAGTGATGCTTAGGAGTTGGCGGGGGTATCGTCTCTGGAAAAGAGTATTAAATTTCATACCATCATACAATCATTTTCAGGAACCCTTTTTCATTAGACAAAATAACATGATCTTCCCTGGCCCTCTGGGGAAGGCAGTCGAGACTTTGCTAATGCGCTCCGAGGGGCAGCCTCAAAGAAGGCGTGAGATACAATCTTGCTTTTAAGCATTTCTCCCCACCACAGCTCCTTAAAGAGAAGAATGTGGATTTGGGCACTAAAAGGGCATGTAGAGCCTCCAGAACCCCATTAGCACTGCCTCGGGCCGTGGGCTGGAGCTCCTCAGGGCTGGTGCCCACCACCAGCCTTATCCGAATGCCTCAGCCCTGAGCAGAGCCCTCCAGAGGGGACAAGTGACCTCACCCTGCAGGCCTGGGTGAAAACACGGCCCCTGGGACGCAGCAATGAGAGAAGAAAACACCCTGTAAGCAGAAGCATGGGTAAGGGGACAGCACCGAGCCTTTGTGGCAAAGGACTGTGCAGAGGCTACTCTGTGGAGAACAACGAGGCCAAGCGCAAGGTCCTGCACCTGGGTCGAGGCAATCCCAACCGCAAACACAAGCTGGGCAACAAGCAGATTGGGAGCAGCCCTGTGGAGAAGGACTTGGGGGTGCTGGTTGCTGAGATGCTCACCACGAGCCAGCAACGTGCACCAGCAGCCCAAAAAGCCATCAGTGTCGGGCTCCATCACGAAGCGTGGCCAGCAGGTCACGGGGGGTGATTCTGCCCCTCTACTCTGCTCCGGTGAGACTCCTCCTGGAGCATTGGGTTCAGCTCCAGAGCCACCAGCATGGGAAGGACATGGAGCTGTTGGAGCAGGTCCACACAAATAATCAAAGGGCTGGAGCACCTCTGCTACGAGGGCAGGCTGAGGGAGCTGGGGTTGTTCAGCCTGGAGAAGAGAAGGCTCCAGGGAGACCTTATAGTGGCCTTCCCGTACTTAGAAGGCACCTACAAGAAAGCTGGGACTAGTTTACAAGGGCGCATAGCAATAGGGTGAGGGGCAATGGTTTTAAAGAAGAGCAGGGTAGATTTAGATTAGACCTTAGGAATGCCACTGAAAACAGCAACCAAGAAAACTCTCTAAACCACATGACAGTTTATAAGGCCAACATCAGTTCCTTAGCAAAGCTGACCAAGTTTGGATGCTAGATGAAACTAGCACACCACATCCAAAAACTACAACATATTTATATTGTGACTTGATTAGTATAAACAATTAGTGTATTAGCCTAATTTTACAATTACTTGTTAGTGATAACTATTTCATCTATTATTGGTTGAATTAGCCTCACTTCTCATGTAAATTAGCACCTTCCAGGTGAGGGGAGTGAGTTTTCTTCAGCCTGAACCGAGTCGGTGGTTGCGATCTCCCGCTGCCACATTTAACTCTGGCTGACTTTCAGCCTTTCTTGAACAACTCATGATGTTCTTGCACCCCCTAATCTTCAAAAGGGAGATTTTGACTAGGAGACTTTTGCTCCAGTTTGGTTCAGAACACACTCAAGGACAAACAGCCTGTTAGAACTTTCTGA